>NW_028270143.1:138567815-138719398 GCF_037043375.1 Chiloscyllium plagiosum | reverse complement strand
ACCCCGGTAACACTCTCTCCAACACCATCAGAGACCCCTCTCACTCCGGTAACACTCTTCATCATCGTCAGAGACCCACCCCATACCCCTGTAACACTGTCTTCATCATCATCAGAGACCCCTCACACCCTGGTAACACTCTCTTCATCATCATCAGAGACCCGTCTCGCCCCGGTAACACTGTCTTCCAACACCATCAGAGACACCTCCCATCCCTGTAACACTCTCTTCCAACACCATCAGAGACCCCCCCTACCCGGGCAACACTCTCTTCATCATCGTCAGAGACCCCTCCTACCCCGGTAACAATCTCTTCCAACACCATCAGAGTCTCCTCCTATCCCGGAACCACTCACATCTAACACCAGACACGCCTCCCAACCCAGAAACTCTCTCTTCATCATCATCAGAGGCCCCTCCCAACCTGGTAACACTCTCTTCATCATCATTAGAGATCCCTCTCACCCGGTAATACTCTTAAACATCATCAGAGACTCCTCACACCCCGGTAGCACTCTCTTCATCATCATCAGAGACCCCAATCACCTGGTAACACTCGGTTCATCATCATCAGAGACCCCTCGCACCTGGTAACACTCTCTTAATCATCATCAGACACTCCTCACACCCCGGTAACACTCTCTCCAACACCATCAGAGACCCCTCTCACTCCAGTAACACTCTTCATCATCATCAGAGACCCCCCATACCTCTGTAACACTGTCTTCATCATCATCAGAGACCCCTCACACCCTGGTAACACTCTCTTCATCATCATCAGAGACCCCTCACACCCTGGGTAACACTCTCTTCATCACCATCAGAGACTCCTCACACTCCGGTAATACTCACTCTAACACCATCAGAGACCCCTCTCACTCCGGTAACACTCTTCATCATCGTCAGAGACCCCCCCCCATTCCCCTGTAACACTGTCTTCATCATCATCAGAGACCCCTCACACCCTGGTAACACTCTCTTCATCATCATCAGAGACCCGTCTCAACCTGGTAACACTCTCTTCATCATCATTAGAGACTCCTCATACCCTGGTAACACTCTCTCCAACACCATCAGAGACCCCTCTCACTCCAGTAACACTCTTCATCATCATCAGAGACCCCCCCATACCTCTGTAACACTGTCTTCATCATCATCAGAGACCCCTCACACCCTGGTAACACTCTCTTCATCATCATCAGAGACCCCTCACACCCTGGTAAACACTCTCTTCATCACCATCAGAGACTCCTCACACTCCGGTAATACTCTCTCCAACACCATCAGAGACCCCTCTCACTCCGGTAACACTCTTCATCATCGTCAGAGACCCCCCCCCCATTCCCCTGTAACACTGTCTTCATCATCATCAGAGACCCCTCACACCCTGGTAACACTCTCTTCATCATCATCAGAGACCCCTCTCATCCTGGTAACACTCTCTTCATCATCATTAGAGACTCCTCATACCCCGGTAACACTCTCTCCAACACCATCAGAGACCCCTCTCACTCCAGTAACACTCTTCATCATCATCAGAGACCCACCCATACCCCTGTAACACTGTCTTCATCATCATCAGAGAACTCTCGCACCTGGCAACACTGTCTTAATCATCATTAGAGACCCCTCTCACCCGGTAACACTGTTTAATCATCATCAGACACTCCTCACATCCCGGTAACACTCTCTCCAACACCATCAGAGACCCCTCTCACTCCGGTAACACTCTTCATCATCGTCAGAGACCCACCCCATACCCCTGTAACACTGTTTTCATCATCATCAGAGACCCCTCACACCCTGGTAACACTCTCTTCATCATCATCAGAGACCCCTCTCACCCCGGTAACACTGTCTTCCAACACCATCAGAGACACCTCCCATCCCAGTAACACTCTCTTCCAACACCATCAGAGACCCCTCCTACCCGGGCAACACTCTCTTCATCATCGTCAGAGACCCCTCCTACTCCGGTAACAATCTCTTCCAACACCATCAGAGTCTCCTCCTATCCCGGAACCACTCACATCTAACACCAGACACGCCTCCCAACCCAGAAACTCTCTCTTCCTCATCATCAGAGGCCCCTCCCAACCTGGTAACACTCTCTTCATCATCATTAGAGATCCCTCTCACCCGGTAATACTCTTAAACATCATCAGAGACTCCTCACACCCCGGTAGCACTCTCTTCATCATCATCAGAGACCCCAATCACCTGGTAACACTTGGTTCATCATCATCAGAGACCCCTCGCACCTGGTAACACTGTCTTAATCATCATCAGACACTCCTCACACCCCGGTAACACTCTCTCCAACACCATCAGAGACCCCTCTCACTCCGGTAACACTCTTCATCATCGTCAGAAACCCCCCCCCATTCCCCTGTAACACTGTCTTCATCATCATCAGAGACCCCTTACACCCTGGTAACACTCCCTTCATCATCATCAGAGACCCCTCCTACCCCGGTAACATCTCTTCATCATCATCAGAGACACCTCCCACCCGGTAACACTCTCTTCATCATCATCAGAGAAACTTCCCACCCGGGTAACATTCTCTTCCAACACCATCAGAGACCCCTCATACCCGGGCAACACTTCCTTCATCATCGTCAGAGACCCCTCACACCCCGGTAACAATCTCTTCCAACACCATCAGAGTCTCCTCCTATCCCGAAAACACTCTCATCTAACATCAGACACGCCTCCCAACCCAGAAACTCTCACTTCATCATCATCACAGACCCTCCCAACCTGGTAACACTCTCTTCCAACACCATCAGAGACCCCTCATACCCCGGTAACACTCTCATCATAATCATCAGAGACTCCTCCCACCCTGGTAACATTCTCTTCATCATCTTCAGAGACCCCTCCCACCCTGGTAACACTCTCTTCATCATCTTCAGAGACCCCTCCCACCCTGGTAACACTCTCTTCATTATCATCATCAGAGACCCCTCTCACCCCGGTAACACTCTCTTCCAACACCATCAGAGACCCCTCCTATCCGGGCAACACTCTCTTCATCATCATCAGAGACCGCTCTCACCCGGTAACACTGTCTTAATCATCATCAGAGACTCCTCACACCCCGGTAACACCCTCTCCAACACCATCAGAGACCCCTCTCACCCCGGTAACACTCTGTTCATCATCATCAGAGACCCCTCCTACCCCGGTAACACTCTCTTCATCATCATCAGAGATCCCTCCCACCCCGGTAACAATCTCATAATCATCGTCAGAGATCAGTCCCACCCCAGTAACACTCTCCTCATCATCGTCAGAGACCAGTCCCACCCCAGTAACACTCTCCTCATCATCGTCAGAGACCAGTCCCATCCTGGCAACACTGTCTTAATCATCATCAGAGACCCCTCTCACCCCGGTAACACTCTCTTCACCATCATCAGAGACCCCTCACACCCCGGTAACAATCTCTTCCAACACCATCAGAGTCTCCTTCTACCCCGGAAACACTCTCATCTAACATCAGACAAGCCTCCCAACCCAGAAACCCTCTCTTTATCATCATCAGAGACACCTCCCACCCCAGTAACACTCTCTTCCAACACCATCAGAGACACCTCTCACCCCGGTAACGCTCTCTTCATCATCATCAGTGACCCCTCCCACCCCGGTAACACTCGCTTCCAACACCATCAGAGACTCCTCCTACCTCGGTAACAATCTCTTCATCGTCATCAGAGACCAATCCCACCCCAGTAACACTCGCTTTCAACACTATCAGAGACCCCTCACACCCCGGTAACACTCTCTTCATCATCATCAGAGACCCCTCACACCCCGGTAACACTGTCTTAATCATCATCAGAGATCCCTCTTACCCTGGTAACACTCTCATCTAACAACATCAGAGACCCCTCCCACCCAGATAACAATCTCTTCCAACACCATCAGAGACCCCTCACACCCCGGTAACACTCTCTTCATCAACATCAGAGACCCCTCACACCCCGGTAACACTGTCTTAATCATCATCAGAGACCCCTCACACCCCGGTAACACTGTCTTAATCATCATCAGAGACCCCTCACACCCCGGTAACACTCTCTTCATCATCATCTGAGACCCCTCCCACCAAGGTAACACTCTCTTCATCATCATCGTAGACCCATCCTACCCTGGTAACAATCTCTTTCAAATTCATCAGAGACCCCTCCCACCCCAGTAACACTCTCTTCATCATCATCAGAGACCGCTCCCAACCTGCTAACACTGTCTTCATCATCATCTGAGACCCCTCCCACCAAGGTAACACTCTCTTCATCATCATCGTAGACCCATCCTACCCTGGTAACAATCTCTTTCAAATTCATCAGAGACCCCTCCCACCCCAGTTACACTCTCTTCATCATCATCAGAGACCCCTCCCACCCCGGTAACACTCTCTTCATCATCATCAGAGACCCCTCCCACCCCGGTAACACTCTCTTCCTACACCATCAGAGACCCCTCCCACCCCGGTAACACTCTCTTAAGCACTTGTACCAACAAGTTGAAGAACAGCTTCTTCCCTGCTGTTATTAGATTGCTGAATGGACCTCACTCTAATTCCAAACCAAATATTGATCATCGAACCCGGGTGTCTCTGCAGAAGGAGCACGTGGTGTCTACCGATACCCTTAAGCTGTTCAGGGAGCGGTGGGCACCGCAGGGAGTGGTGTTTTATTTCCCCCTCCAACTCTATTTTGATTTAATCCCTGCCTTCGCCTTCACTTGTTTGATGTGAAGGGCACTGCTTGTCACTGGCCATGTGGGTTTTTTCTTTCTTCCTGGTGGTGGGAAGTGAATAAAGATTTATACACCTGTTGTCTTTCACTGCACACACACATCATGGGTCCTTGGGAAAATATAAGCACTACTGCTGTTAGGTGGTAGTGTGGAGGTACAAAAAACCAAATATTGATCTTGCTTTTGTGCACCTCCTGTGCAGCTGTAACCTTGTATGCCTCACTGTCTAATAACCCTATGATCTGTATGTCCTTCTATGTTATGACCTGTCTGTGCTGCTTGAAAAACAAATCCTTTCACTGTACTTAGGTACATGTGACAAAAATAATCAAATCAAATGAAAATCTTGTTAGCTTTCTGCATGGTCTGTTCCCTCTGGCTCACCTTGGTCCACTCGTCCTTCACTCCTGACACCACCTTGTTCCCTGGCCAACTTCTCTGTCTCGGGTTTGCTGCAGAAGCAGCAGAAGCAGGAAGAACAGCACCTCATTATCTACCTGTTAACTCTACAACCTTCTGGATTCAATATTGCGGTTCAACAACTTTGGATCCTGAGGCACCTTTTCCCATGTCCTTAGCCCAGCATTCTTATCACATGCACTGCTATTACACCCATCCCATTGTCAGTCATTGATTGTCCCCATTAGCAGCTATTCACTCTCCTAGGCTGACTGTTTTTCCTTCCTTTGTCTGTCCAACTGATCTTATCTCTCTTTGACCTCTATCTCCACCTATTATTTACTCCTTACCAACTCCCCCATCATAACTTCTGCACAAAAAACAATTTTTACCTAGCTACCATCAGTTCTGAAGAAGGACCCGATATGTTAACTTTGATTTCTCTCCACACGTGCTCCAGACCTGCCCAGATTTTCCAGCAAATTCTGTTTTAGATTAGATTAGATTACTTACAGTGTGGAAACAGGCCCTTCGGCCCAACAAGCCCACACCGACCCTCCGAAGCGTAACCCACCCTGACCCATTCCCCTACATTTACCCCTTCACCGAACACTACGGGCAATTTAGCCTGGCCAATTCACCTAACCTGCACATTTTTGGACTGTGGGAGGAAACCAGAGCACCCAGAGAAAACCCACGCAGACACGGGGAGAATGTTCAAACTCCACACAGGCAGTTGCTTGAGACGGGAATTGAACCTGGGTCTCTGGTGCTGTGAGACAGCAGTGCTAACCACTGTGCCACCGTGCCACCCAGAATTCTTGTTTCTGACTTCCAGCGTCCACAGTTTTTTCCTTTTTTTTATCAGGAGTTGGGACGTCATGTTGAGGTTGTAGAGGACATTGGTGTGGTCACTTTTGAAGTTTTGTGCACAGTTCAAGTCACACTGCTAAAAGAAGGATAAACCACCAGGTCATCAACTCCCTCTTGTGTTACTGTTGATTCTTTTGATAGTCACCTGAAATTGTTGTCCTGGTTCTCGATGTTTGCATTAATTGGAACAGTTCACCTCTCGCTTTCGAGGTCAAGATTCCATGGTTTTAAATATCCCTGTCAAATAGAATCTCCGAGGAGAAAGTGAGGACTGCAGATGCTGGAGATCAGAGCTGAAAAATGTGTTGCTGGAAAAGTGCAGCAGGTCAGGCAGCATCCAAGGAACAGGAGAATCGACGTTTCGGGCATAATCCCCTCTTCAGGAATGAGGAAGGTATGCCAAACAGGCTAAGATAAAAAGGTAGGGAGGAGGGACTTGGGGGAGGGGCGTTGGGAATGCGATAGGTGGGAGGAGGTTAATGTGAGGGTGATAAGCCGGTGAGGGTGATAGGCCGGAGAGGGGGTGGGGTCCGAAGAAGATTGCAGGTTAAGAAGGCGGTGCTGAGTCCGAGGGTTGGGACTGAGATAAGGTGGGGGGAGGGGAAATGAGGAAGCTGGAGAAATCTGCATTCATCCCTTGTAGTTGGAGGGTTCCTAGGCGGAAGATGAGGCGCTCTTCCTCCAGGCGTCGTGTTGCCATGGTCTGGCGATGGAGGAGGCCAAGGACCTGCTTGTCCTTGGCGGAGTGGGAGGGGGAGTTAAAGTGTTCAGCCATGGGGCGGTTGGGTTGGTTGGTGCTTGTTGGTCTGAACATAGTCCCGCGTCCATTCAGGGTCAGTAGGTTCCGTAGACAGGTGCTGAGGAAGGAGATGTGGCTGAGGTAGCGAGTCTGTTTGAGGACGTGGCTGAAGAGCTTCAGGGCAGAGGAGATGACCCCCAAGTCCCTCCTCCCTACCTTTTTATCTTAGCTGAAAATGTGTTGCTGGAAAAGCGCAGCAGGTCAGGCAGCATCCAGGGAACAGGAGAATCGACGTTTCGGGCATAAGCTCTTCTTCAGGAATCCTTTTTATCTTAGCCTGTTTGGCATACCTTCCTCATTCCTGAAGAAGTGTTATGCCCGAAACGTCGATTCTCCTGCTCCTTGGATGCTGTCTGACCTGCTGCGCTTTTCCAGCAACACATTTTTCAGCTCTGATCTCCAGCATCTGCAGTCCACACTTTCTCCTAGTTGATTTTAACCTACTGTGAATCGTCTTGCAAGGATGCCTTCCTTGAAGAAGTTTTCTTCCTCCCTCTACAAGGATTTCAGTGAGTCCTTCCTCACTGCACCCCCAAGACATCTCCTCTGCCCTGAAGCTCTTCAACCACGTCCTCAAACAGACTCGCTACCACAGCCCATCTCCTTCCTCAGCATCTGTCTACAGGATCGACTGACCCCGCATGGACTCCAGACTATGTTCAGACCAACAACTCCACCGCATCTCCTCCACTTCCTGCTCCTCCGCCCTTTGACCCCGCCCCTCCAATCGCCACCAGGACAGAACCCCACTGGTCCTCACCAACCACCCCACCAACCTCCAGAGGCATCGTATCATCCTTCGTCATTTCCGCCACCTCCAAACAGACCCCACCACCAGGGATATATTTCCCTCCCCTCCCCTATCAGCATTCCGGAAAGACCACTCCCTCCGCAACTCCCTCGTCAGGTCCACACCCCCCACCAACCCAACCTCCTCTCCCAGCACCTTCCCCTGCAACCGCAAGAAATGCAAAACTTGCACCCACACCGCCCCCCTCACCTCCATCCAAGGCCCCAAGGGATCCTTCCATATCCGTCACAAATTCACCTGCACCTCCACACACATCATGTACTGCATCCGCTGCACCCGATGTGGCCTCCTCTACATTGGGGAGACAGGCCGCCTACTTGCGGAACGTTTCAGGGAACACCTCTGGGATACCAGCACCAACCAACCCAACCACCCCGTGACTGAACACTTTAACTCCCCCTCCCACTCCGCCAAGGACATGCAGGTCCTTGGACTCCTCCATCGCCAGACCATGGCAACACGACGCCTGGAGGAAGAGCGCCTCATCTTCCGCCTAGGAACCCTCCAACTACAAGGGATGAATGCAGATTTCTCCAGCTTCCTCATTTCCCCTCCCCCCACCTTACCTGAGTCCCAACCCTCGGACTCAGCACCGCCTTCTTGACCTGCAATTTTCCTCCCGACCTCTCCGCCCCCATCCCCTCTCCAGCCTATCACCTGCACCTTAACCTCCTTCCACCTATTACATTCCCAACGCCCCTTCCCCAAGTCCCTCCTCCCTACCTTTTATCTTAGCCTGCTTGGCACACCTTCCTCATTTCTGAAGAAGGGCTCATGCCCAAAACGTCGATTCTCCTGCTCCTTGGATGCTGTCTGACCTGCTGAGCTTTTCCAGCAAGACATTTTTCAGCTCGAATGGAATCTCCTCTTAGCCATCCCAACATCTGTCTATCCATGTAACAGAAGTCCATCATTCCGGGAGCCATTCCCTTAAAGCTTTGTGTCACCCTCTCCAAATCCCATTGTATTTTATTTCCTCCATAACATTTTCTCCTTCGTATATTCCCCCCTACTGTAGTACTCAGAAAGTTGCACTGATCGGCCCTAGGCAAGGTTGATGGATATGAAGCCTCCTTCATTGTTCTCTGACTATGTCACTGAGGTTATGGCGAAATGAGAGTTTAGATTAGAGTGGTGCTGGAAAAGCACAGCAATTCAGGCAGCATGTGAGAAGCAGGAAAATCGACGTTTCGGGCAAAAGCTCTTCATCAGGAATAGAGCTCTATTCTATAGAGCACCTTAATAGATGGGGGACCAGCATTCTGGCAGGCAGGTTTGCCACTGCAACACAGCTGCGTTTAAACTAAATAGCGGCGGGGAGGGGACAAACTGGAAGTTTAAGAAGGAAATTGCAGGGAAAGTTAGAACAAGAGAAGTCAAGAAAGACAACGGTATCAATGGAGCAGAAATCTCAAAAAGGGATCATGCCATAAGGTTGAGTGAAATAGGGATTGATAGGAAGGTTGAGGGCAGTAACAAATTAAAAATACTATATATGAATGCACGAAGCATTAGAAATAAGATGGATGAGCTTGAGGCTCATTTGGAAATTGGCAGTTACGATGTTGTGGGGATAACGGAGACGTGGCTTCAAATGGACAGGGCCTGGGAAATGAATATTCAAGGCTATACGTGCTATCGTAAGGACAGACTGACTGGCAGAGGGGGTGGGATGGCCCTGTTGGTAAGGAATGATATTCAGTCCCTTGTGCGGGAGGACCTACACCAGCAACCATCCCAACACACACAAACAAAGCTGTATCAGAACACTATTCCAACGGGCCACCACACACTGCAGCACAGACGAACTTTGGAAAACAGAGGAGAACCACCTATACTATGTATTCAAGAAGAACGGATACTCAATAAATACAGTGCGCAGATTCCTCAAGAACAAACCACGACAAGCAGACCAAACATAGCCAGAAACCCTAACCACCTTACCATACATCAAAGAAGTTTCAGAAATGACAGCCAGACTACTAAGACCCCTTGGAATCCTAGTAGCACACAAACCTACCAACATTCTCAAACAAAAACTAACAAACTTAAAAGACCCAGTACAACCCATGGACAAAACCAACATCATCTACAAAATTCCATGCAAGGACTGCCACAAACACTACGTAGGACAAACAGGAAGAAAGTTAGCCACCAGGATACATGAACACCAGCTAGCCACAAAAAGACATGACCCTCTCTCCCTCGTAGCCCTATACACAGATGAAAAAAACCACCATTTCGACTGGGACCACACATCTATCCTGGGACAGGCTAAGCAAAGACATGCCAGAGAATTCCTAGAGGCCTGGCACTCCAACCACAACGCCATAAACAAGCACATACATCTAGATGCCATCTATCAACCCCTCAGAAAACGAACAGGAAATGACATTATCACAAACTCCAGGAACCTCTTCCAGGAGGAAGATATAAATAGAAAGCAGGAGACATCAGCTTCGCTTCACTTGGAGGTCGCCACTGATGATGTTACCTAACCAGGTAATGAAACGTCTGGATATCAAACCTACAGCTAAGCGAGCAAACCTACACCCTTTCTACAGGTATATCAGGAATAAAAGAATGACGAGAGTAAGATTAGGGGCAATCAAGCAGAGTAGTGGGAAGTTGTGCGTGGAGTCAGAGGAGATAGGGGAAGCGCTAAATGACTACTTTTCACCAGAATTCAAATGAGAAAAAGACAATATGGTCAAGGAGAATACTGAGATACAGGCTACTAGACTAGACGGGATTGAGGTTCATAAGCAGGAAGCGTTAGCAATTCTGGAAAGTGTAAAAATAGATGGCTGCATGGGATTCATCCTATGATTCTCTGGGAAGCCAGGGAGGAGATTGCTGAGCCTTTGGCTTTGATCTTTATGTTGTCATTGTCTACAGGAATAGTGCCAGAAGACTGGAGGGTAGCAAATGTTGTCCCCTTGTTCACGAAGGGGAGTTGAGAAAACCCTGGAAATTATAGACCTGTGAGTCTTATTTCAGTTGTGGATGAAGTGTTATAACAGATAGGATTTATAATCATCTGGAAAGGAATATGTTCATTAGGGATCGTCAACACGGATTGTGAAGGGTAGGTTCTGCCTCACGAATCTTATTGAGTTCTTTGTGAAGGTGACCAAACAGATGGATGAGGGTAAAGCGGTTGATGTGGTGTATATGGATTTCAGTAAGGCATTTGATAGGGTTCCCCATGGTAGGCTACTGCACAAAATACAGAGGCATGGGATTGAGGGTGATTTAGTGGCTTGGATCACAAATTGGCTCGCTGAAAAAAGACAGAAGGTGATGGTTGATGGGAAATGTTCATCCTTGGAGTTCAGGTGCACATGGGGTTCCGCAAGGATCTGTTTTGGGCCCACGGTTGTTTGTCATTTTTATAAATGACCTGGATGTGGGCATAGAAGGATGGGTTAGTAAATTTGCAGATGACACTAAGCTCAGTAGAGTTGTGGATAGCGACGAAAGATGTTGTAGGTTACAGAGAGACATCGATAAGCTGGGCAGAGTTGGAGTTTAATGTAGAAAAGTAAGAGGAGATTCACTTTGGAAGGAATAACAGGAATGCAGAATTTAGCATTAGCAGGAATACTGGGCTAATGGTAAGATTCTTGATAGTGTAAATGAGCAGAGAGATCTCGGAGTCCAGGTAAATAGATCCCTGAAAATTGCCACCCAGGTGGATAGGGTTGTTAAGGATGGAAATGTGTTGCTGGAAAAGCGCAGCAGGTCAGGCAGCATCTAGGGAACAGGAGAATTGACGTTTCGGGCATTAGCCCTTCTTCAGGAATGAGGTAAGGAGGCATACAGTGTGTTAGCTTTTATTGGTAGAGGGATTGAGTTTTGGAGCCACAAGGTCATGCTGCAGCTGTACAAAACTCTGGTATGGCCGCACCTGGAGTAATGTGGACAGTTCTGGACACCGCATTATAGGAAGGATGTGGAAGCTTTGGAAAGGGTTCAGAGGAGATTTACTAGGATGTTGCCTGCTATGGAGGCAAAGTCTTACGAGGAAAGGCTGCAGGAAATGAGGCTGTTTTAGTTAGAGAGAAGAAGGTTGAGAGGTGACTTCATTGAGACATATAAGATAATCAGAGAGTTACATAGGCAGGATAGTGAGAGCCTTTTTCGTCAGATGGTGATGGCTAGCATGAGGGGACACAGTATTAAATTGAGGGGTGATAGATATAGGTCAGATGTCAGAGAGTGGTAGGGATGTGGAATGCACTGCCTGCAATAGTAGTAGACTCGCCAACTTTAAGAGCATTTAAATGGTCATTGGACAGGCAGTTGGACGAGAATAGAATAGTGTAGGTGAGATGAGCTTCAGATTGGTTCCATAGGTCGGTGCAACATCGAAGGCCGAAGGGCCTGTACTGAGCTGCAATGTTCTATGCTTTCTAAAGGTCTTTGTTGAATCTCTGCTTAGCTTTTTAACTTTATTTCTTTCTTTTACTACATTGTATCTAATTTTCTTCTACCTAGATATCTTTGTACCTAAGATGGCTTAATGTATGGCGATTTTGTACACTTTTCATTGTACTTCTGTACTTGAGTACATGTGACAATAAAATCTAAATCTAAATCTAAATTGTTGCATCTCATTGATGGTAAATACTACTACTGTTAAGTGTTGGTGGTGCAGCTGTCATGGATTTAGTGCCAATCAATTGGGCTCCTTTGGTCTGGATGGTGTCAAGCTTCTTGAGCATTGTCTGAAACAAACACAGAAATTGCTGGAAAGATTCAGCAGCTCAGGCAGCATCTGTGCAGAGAAAGAGTCAAAACGTGTGGCGCTGGAAAAGCACAGCCGGTCAGGCAGCTTCCAAGGAGCAGGAGAGTCAACATTTCGAGCATTAACTCTTCATCAGCATCAGAATAGTTCCATGTGAGTTGCACCATCAGAAATGTTAGCTCAATATATTCAAACTGTAAAACCTCCAAAGCTCCAACCGTCTGTCAAAAAAATTTAGATCCAATCCATAAGTTATCACGCTTACCTGAGTGTGTTTCATCATCTTTGAACCCCACTCCTTCAACCACAACAAGGACAGAACCCCGTGGTCCTCACCTTCCGCTTCACCAGCATCATCCTCTGCCATTTCCGCCACCTACAAATGGACCCCACCGTCAGAGATATATTTCTTTCCCAGCATCTTCAGTCTTCACTTTCTCCTCCCTTTCTGTGCAGAACAAGCAGAGTTAACATTTTGGGTCAAGTGACACATAAGAGTCATAGAGGAGAAAGTGAGGACTGCAGATGCTGGAGATCAGAGTTGAAAGTGTGGTGCTAGAAAAGCACAAAAGCACAGCAGGTCAGGCAGCATCCGAACAGCAGGAGAATAGACATTTTGGGCATAAGCCCTTCATCAGGAATGAGGCTTGTAGGCCAAGGGGGCTGAGAGATAAATGGGAGCAAAGTGGGGCTGGGGGGAAGGTAGTTAGGAACGCGATAGTAAGATGAAGTTGGGGTGAAGGTGATAGATCAGAGAAGAGGGTGGAGCAGATAGGTGGGAAGGAAGATGGACAGGTAGGACAGCTCAAGAGGGCGGTGCCGAGTTGGAAAGTTGTATCTGGGATAAGGTGAGGGGAGGGAAATTAGGAAACTGGTGAAATCCACATTGATGCCGTGTGGTTGGAGGGTCCCAAGACAGAAGATGAGGCGTTCTTCCTCCAAACATCGGATGGTCAGGGTTTGGCTGCATGTATTTGGGGGAGTGGGAGGGGGAGTTAAAGTGTTCGACCACAGGGCAGTGGGATTGCTTTGTGCGGGTGTCCCAGAGATGTTCTCTGAAGTGTTCTGCGAGTAGGCATCCTGTCTCCCCAATGTAGAGAATACCACACCGAGAGCAATGGATACAGTAGATGACGTGTGGAAGTACAGGTAAATCTCTGATGGATGTGGAAGACTCTTTTGGGGCCTTGGACGGAGGTGAGGGGGGAGAAGTGGGTGCAGGATTTGCAATTCTTGTGGTGGCAGGGGAAGGTGCCGGGGGGGGGGGGATAATAGGTTGGTGGAGGACATGGACCTGACAAGAAACTCGTGGAGGGAATGGTCTTTGTGGAAAGTAGATAGGGGAGGGGAAAGAAATATATCTCTGACAGGGGGGTCCATTTGTAGGTGGCGGAAATGGCAGAGGATGATGCTGGTGAAGCGGAAGGTGAGGACCACGGGGTTCTGTCCTTGTTGTGGTTGGAGGAGTGGAGTTCAAAGATGATGACACACACTCAGGTAAGCGTGATAACTTATGGATTGAATCTAAATTTTTTTGACAGATGGGTTGGAGCTTTGGAGATTTTACAGTTTGAATATATTGAGCTAACATTTCTGATGGTGCAACTCACATGGAACTATTCATTTTAATAGCTTACTGTTAGTACTCCAATCAACTTTAGGATCCAGACCTGTACAGGGAAGGATGCACTTTGCTATTGACAGACAGTGGAACAGATTGGTGATCTGTCTGGTTTCACTTGAACTGGCCAACACATCCTGATGAAGGGCTTATGCCCAAAACATCAATTCTCCTGCTCCTCGGATGCTGCCTGACCTGCTGTGCTTTTCCAGCATCACAGTCTCAACAGACACACACTGCTGTTCAGTTTCCATTGGGCACCACGGGGATCAGACTCCCCAGTCAAGACAGATTAGTGCTGTCTTTGAATGAGTTCCCAATCAACCTCTCGTTTCTTTTTATTCCTAAAACTTATTCAGGGTTTCCTGACGATGTTCTGTGTTCTATGAGAAAGTGAGGACTGCAGATGCTGGAGATCAGAGTCGAGAGTGTGGTGCTGGAAAAGCACAGCCGGTCAGGCAGCATCCAAGGAGCAGGAGAATCAACATTTCGGACACAAAGGGCTTATGCCTAAATGCCGATTCTCCTGCTCCTTGGATGCTGCCTGACCGGCTGTGCTTTTCCAGCACCACCCTCTTTGACTCCGATGCTCTGTGTCCAGAAATCAGAGTTTTTGAAAGATAGTTTAGTCAGTTCACCATGTGAGAGAGTTGAATTCTTATTTTTCATTTTTTAATAGTTTCTGCTGGGTTTCTCAAAAAAGATGTGTTTATTTCTTTCCTACTGGATTGTGCAGAGATTTTTCATCAATTAAATAGTTTTGAAATATTCAAGTCTATTAAGATGCTGGAAATACAGAAATTACACACAATAAAGCTGTCAGCTTCCTGCTGAAGGGCATTTGCCTGAAACGTCGATTTTCCTGCTCCTCGGATGCTGACTGGCCTGTTGTGCTTTGCCAGCACCACTCTAATCTAAACTCTGGTTTCCAGCATCTGCAGTCCTCACTTTTGCCTAGCTGGAATATGTGCTCAGTTCGCTGGAGTGATACTTGACCAGGTGACTGTTTTGCCAAATACATCACAGAGAGTCTGCAGTTTGGAGCTTTATTCATGAAAGTCATATTACTTTTGATCATGTTATTAGCTTATATCTTTAAGTTACTGGACAGCCCTGGGTTGGTGTAAACATGCAGCAATCAGATGTGTGAAATGTTTTGTGGTATTTTATGTTGGAATGTCAGACCTGATCTGCCGAATGTTTTTGTTTTCAATGAATAAGCTTCACACTTCCTTGCATGGACTTCTCAGTGTTTAAACTAATCACATTGGTGTTGCATTGGTAATGTCTCCAGTTTCTTCAATGTTGCTTTTAAATGATTGTTGTAAAAGAAGCAGCTCACTCATCTACATACAGGTTAACATCAAAGAAACTGGTTGAGATAATGCCACTTTGGATACAGTCAGGACATTGCACCAACATACTGTTTGAAGTTGTGTTTCGAGTCCTGGAGAGGTACAGCCTTCGGTCCAACTCGTCCATGCTGACCAGATACCCCAACCCAATATAGTCCCACCTGCCAGCACTTGGCCCATATCCCTCCAAACCCTTCCTGTTCATATACCCATTCAGGTGCCTTTTAAATGTGGCAATTGTACTAGCCTCCACCACTTCCTCTGGCAGCCCGGCTTCCAAATAAACCTGCCAGACTATAACTTGGTGTTGTGTGATTTTTAACTTTGTACACAACACCAAGTTATAGACCAACAGGTTTATTTGGAAGCACGAGTTTTCAGAGTGCTGCTCCTTCATTACACTGGCACGTTGAAATCAAGTTGTGCTTGTTCGGCTTGGCTTTTAGCTTCCAATTTGCTAATATGAAACAACCTAAACCATTGCAAATCAGCCAGAAGAACAGAACGTAATTGTTCCTTTTCTCTCCTGGAATGGATTCCTTGGTTGATATTTGAATGATCAGTAACAGATAATGTCACAGCCGTATAGGTGAAAACAGATTCTTAGAAAAGAACAAGTAATTTTAATTAGTGTTTCCAGTTATCTATGAGAAAGCCCATCTAAAATCAGCAAACAAAAATTATACTGAACTTCATAGTTCCGTTATTACACACCAGTACCTTTCTTGTCCACTTCAATGTTTTGATATGGTAAACAGCTTCCAAACTTGTTAATACCACGTGCTGCAAGACTGGAAACAATGTTGCAGGTTTCCTAATCGGGGCAGGAAGGTATAAAATACAAAAGAACACAGATTTTGACAACTGGCTGCCATTGCTTTCCATTACTTCTTAAACTAGCGGCATTGTCGGTGTAGTGGTTATGATGTGGAGGTGCTGGTGCTGGACAAAGTTAAAAATCACACAACACCAGGTTATTTTTAGATTAGATTACTTACGGTGTGGAAACAGGCCCTTTGGCCCAACAAGTCCACACCAACCCGCCAAAGTGCAACCCACCCAGACCCATTCCCCACTTCACTTAATACTACAGGGAACTTGGCATGGCTAATTCATCTAACCTGCACACTTTTTGGACTGTGGGGGGAAACCAGAGCACCCAGAGGAAACGCCACACAGACATGGGGAGAATGTGCAAACTCCACACAGACAGTCATCTGAGGTGGGACTTGAACCCAGGTCTCTGGCGGTGTGAGGCAGCAGTGCTAACCACTGAGCCACCATGCCACCAGCTACAGTCCCAACAGGTTTATTTGAAGCACTAGCTTTCAGAGTACTGCTCCTTCATCAGGTAACTAGTAGCACTACTGCCTGACAGCACCAGGGACCCAAGCTCATTTTCAGCCTTGGGCTAGTGTGCAGTTTGCATGTTCTCCCCATGTCTGAGTGCGTTTCTGGTGGTTGCTTGGGATTCCCCCCATAGTTCAGGGACATGCAGGTTGGGTGAATACGCTGTACTAAATTCCCCTGCAGTGTGCAGGTTAGAGTGATTAACCATAACAAATGTGGAGTTGGAGGGAAAAGGAGCATTTTTTTGGAGAGTCAAAGCACGCCAGTGCTGTCTGACCCACTCTGACCTCCAGCATTTGTTGTTTTCAGTACACATTCCAGCTTTTGCATTAATTTGCTCTTTCCAGTTAGCCTACTGTTGCTCGTTAGGGATTCAATGCTGTTCCACAAAAGTTGCTTTCCTCAATTTCAATGCATTGTGTCATGTATGCACTTATTCAGATTCAGATTCTGTTATTTCAAATTTTCTCCTATCTCAGACTTTGTCCCCTGTTGATTCCCATGCAATAGCAGACACATTTATGTTGCCATGGACTTTAGCACAGCCTTCAGAAGGTTCCGCATGGAAGATGGTTAAGTCGGGTTAGATCACAAGGAATTCAGGGAGGGCTAGCCAGTTAGATACAAAATTGTCTTGACAGTGCGAGAAAGAGAATGGTGGTAGAGAGTTGTTCCAACTGGAGGCCTGTGACCAGCGGTGTGCTGCAAAGATCGGTGCTGGGTCCACTGTTGTTCATTATTTATATAAATTATTTGGATAAAAATAAAGGAGGCACGATTGGTAAGTTTGCGGGTGACAGCAAAATTGGAGTATAGTGGACAGTGAAGATATTTATCTAAGAGTACAACAGGTTCTTATTCAACTGGGCCAGTGGGCTGAGGAATGGCAGATGGAATTTAATTCAGATAAATGCGAGGTATTGCATTGTGGTAAGACAACCAGGGCAGGACTTACACAGTTAATGGAAGGGCTCTTGGGAAGTGTTCTCAAACAGGGAGACCAAAGGGTCTGGGTACATAATTGTTTGAAAGTGGCGTCAGGGAGACAGGGTGGTGCATTTGGTATACTTGTGTTCATCGGTGAGAGCATTGAGTACAGGAGTTGGGAAGTCATGTTTGGTGAGGCCACATTTGGAATACTATTTACAATTCTGGTCACCTTGCAATAGGAAGGATGTTATTAAATTGGAAAGGGTGCAAAACAGATTTGCAAAGGTGCTACCGAGACTGGAGTGTTTGAGTTATAAGGAGAGGCTGAATCGGCAGAGATGTAGGGGTGACATGGTCGAGGTTTATAAAATCATGAGGGGCAATAGGTAAAGGGTGTATGTATATTGAGCAAACTGCTAGAGGAAGTAATACAGGTGAGTACAATTACAACATTTAGAAGGAATTTCGACAGCTACATAGTTAGCATAGGCTTAGAGGAATATGGGCCAACTACAGGCAAATGGGACTAGTTTCTTTGTGAGTGGGAGATCATGCCTCACAGATTTGATGAAGTGACCAGCAAGGTTGAAGAGGGCAGGGCAGTGAACATAGTCTATATGTATTACAGTAAGGCCTTTGATAAGGTTCCACATGGTAGGCTGCCCTTGAAGGCTAGATTACATGGAATCCAAGGTGAGCTGGCAAATTGGATACAAAATTGGCTTGATAATAGGACGCAGAGGGTAATAGTGGAAGGATGCTTGTCAGACTGGAGGCTTGTGAGTAGTGGAGTACCTCAGGGGTCAGTGTTGGGTCCATTGCTGTTTGTTACCTATATCAATGATTTGGATGAGAATGTCCAAGGCATTCATTAATTTGCTGTTGGCACTAAACTAGGCAGCATTGTGGACAGTTAGGAAGATTATCAGAAATTGCAGCAAGACCTTGACCAGCTGGGGAGTTTATGGAGTTTAGTATGGATAAGTGTGTGGTCTTGCATTTTGGAAAGTCAAATCAAGGTAGGAATTTCACGGTGAATGGTAGGGCCTTAAGGAGTGTCATGGAACAGAGGGACCTTGGAGTTCAGGTTCACAGTTCTCTGAAAGTGGTGTCCCAGATAGACAGGGCAATGATGAAGGCTTTTGGTAGACTGGGTCTTATCAATCAGGTCGTTGAGTATAGAAGTTGGGAAGTTATGTTGCTGTTATCCAGGATGTTGGTGAGACCACGCTTGGAGTATTGCGTTCAGTTTTGGTCACCTTGTTGTAGGAAGGACGTCACTAATCTAGAAAGAACGCAGAAGAAATTTACAACGATATTGTCTGGACTCCATGGTCTGAGTTTTAGGGAGAGGTTGAACAAGCTAGAATGTGTTTTTTTTTAGCATAGGAGACTGAGGGGGAACTTTTTAGAGGTGTATAAGATTATGAGAGGCATGGACAGGGTAAATGCACTAAGTCTTTTTCCCAGGGTTGGAGAATGGAGGACAAGACGACATAAAAGGGAACCTGAGAGGCAACTTTCTTACACAGAGGGTGATATGCATATGGAATGAGCTGCCAGCAGAAGTGGTGGAGGCATAAACATTAATAACATTTAAAAGGCATTTAGACAAATACATGGATAGGAAAGGATTAGAAGGATATGAGCCAAGTGCAGGGAAATGGGGTTATGGAGGTCAGACATTTTGGTCAGCATAGACCAATTTGGGCCAAAAGACATGTCTCCGTGCTGTAGGACTCTATGACTCAAGTTCATTTTAAGAAACCTGGTCAGCATGGACAAGGTGGGCCGAAGGGTCTGTTTCCATGTTATGTGACTCTACGTCTCAAGGCACACTGACGTTGCCATCCAGGAAAGTGCTGTCTCCAAAGACCACCAATGACTGCACGTTGTTCAGCACCTTTCCCGAATCCTCAGGTACTGGAGTAGTGCATGTCCAAAGACAGCAAGACCTGAACGATAGCCCTAGATTTGTGATGACAAGTGACAAGTAGCATTTGTCCCACACATGTGCCAGGCCATGACCATCTTAGAACAAGAGACAATATGTGACCTTTGGCATTTGATGGTTGCATCATTAAAGGGGGTGAAAGTGAAGACTGCAGATGCTGGAGATTAGAGTCGAAGAATGTGGTGCTGGAAAAGCTGATCAGGCAGCATTCAGGGAGTAAGAGAATCAATGTTTTGAGCATAAGCTGATGAAGATTCTCCTGCTCCTTGGATGCTGCCTGACCGTCTGTGCTTTTTCAGCACCACCTTCTTTGACTCAGCATCATTGAAGCCCACCTCCCAATCACTATCCCGGGGTTACCATTTATCAGAAATGGAAGTGAACACTGCTGGCCATATAAGTACGGTGCCTCCAAGAGCAGACTCATGAGCATCTGCAACAAGTTTGAACTGGCCTCAGGATACAAGGTAACTCAAGGCAGCAGCAATGTCATATTAGCACACAGAACATAGAACAATACAGTGCAGAACAGGCCCTTTGGCTCACAATGTTGTGCTGAGGATTAATCCTAATATAAAATATAATAACTTAACCTACGCACCCCTCATTTCAGTGCTATCCATGTGCATGTCCAGCAGTAGCTTAAATGTCCCCAATGACTCTGCTTCTACCACCACCGCTGGCAACGCATTCCATGCATTCACAACTCTCTGCGTTAAGAACCCTTCTCTGGCGTCCCCTCTGTACATAGAACACAGGACATTACAGCGCAGAACAGGCCCTTCGGCCCTCGATGTTGCGCCGCCCTGTCATACTAATCTGAAGCCCATCCCACCTACACTATTCATGTATGTCCATATGCCTGTCCAATGACGACTTAAGTGCACTTAAAGTTGGCGAATCTACTACCGATGCAGGCAAAGCATTGCATACCCTTACTACCCTCTGAGTAAAGAAACTACCTCTGACATCTGTCTTATACCTATCTCCCCTCACTTTAAAGTTGTGTCCCCTCATGTTTGCCGTCCCCATACTTGGAAAAAGGCTTTCCCTGTCCACCCTATCTAACTCTTTGATTATTTTGTATGTCTCTATTAAGTCACCTCTCAATCTTCTCTCTAACGAGAACAGCCTCAAGGCCCTTAGCCTTTCCTCATAAGACATTCCTTCCATACCAGGCAACATCCTAGTAAATCTCTGCATCCTTTCCAAAGTTTCCATATCCTTCTTATAATGCGGTGACCAGAACTGTACACAATACTCCAAGTGTGGCCGTACCAGAGCTTTATACAGCTGCAGCAAAACCTCCTGGTTCGGAACTCAATCCCTCTATTAATAAAGGCCAAAACACTGTATGCCTTCTTAACAACCTGATGAAGGGCTTTTGCCCGAAACGTCGATTTTGCCTGTCCTCGGATTTTGCCTGTCCTCAGATGCTGCCTGAACTGCTGTCCTCTTCCAGCACCACTAATCCAGAATCTGGTTTCCAGCATCTGCAGTCATTGTTTTTACCTTCTTAACAACCCTATCAATCTGGGTGACAACTTTCAGGGATCTGTGTACATGGACACCGAGATCTCTCTGCTCATCTGCACTCCCAAGAATCTTACCATTAGCCCAGTACTTTGCATTCCGATTACTCCGTCCAGAGTGTATCACCTCACACTTGGAGAAATTGAGGACTTCAGACGCTGGAGATCAGAGCTGAAAAATGTGTTGCTAGAAAAGCGCAGCAGGTCAGGCAGCATCCAAGGAGCAGGAGAATCGACGTTTCGGGCATAAGCCCTTCTTCACCTCACACTTGTCCACATTAAACTCCATTTGCCACCTCTCAGCCCAGCTCTGTATCCTATCTATGTCTCTCTGCAACCTACTACATCCTTCGTCACTATCCACAACTCCACCGACCTTAGTGTCGTCTGCAAATTTACTAACCCACCCTTCTAAGACCTCATCCAGGTCATTTATAAAAATGATGAACAGCAGGGGACCCAACACCAACCCTTGCAAAATGCCGCTAGTAACTGGACACCAAGATGAACATGTTCCATCAACTACAACCCTCTGTTTTCTTTCAGCAAGCCAATTCCTGATCCAAACTGCTATGTCTCCCACAGTCCCATTCCTCCGCATTTTGTATTATAATAGCCTACTGTGGGGAATCTTATCGAACGCCTTGCTGAAATCCATATACACCACATCAACTGGTTTACTCTCATCTACCTGTTTGGTCACTTTGTCAAGAAAGTCAATAAGATTTGTTAGGCACAACCTACCCTTCACAAAACCGTGCTGACTATCCCTGATCAAATTATTCTTTTCTAGATGGTTATAAATTCTATCTCTTTTATAACCTTTTCCAACACTTTACCAACAACTGAAGTGAGACTCACTAGTCTGTAATTACCAGGGTTGTCTCTACTACCCTTTTTGAACAAGGGAACCACATTTGTTATCCTCCAGTCCTCAAGCACTATTCCTGTAGACAATGATGATCTGAAGATCAATGCCAAAGGCTCGGCAATCTCTTCCCTTGCTTCCCAGAGGATCCCAGGATAGATCCCATCTGGCCCAGGGGACTTGTCTATTTTCACACTCTGCAATATTTCTAATACCTCTTCCTTGTGAACCTCAATCTCTTCTAGTGTAGATGCAAGTATCTCTGTATCTTCCTCGCCAATATTTTTATTTTCTATAGTGAACACTGTTGAAAAATATTTATTTAGTGCTTCCCCTATCTCCTCCGGCTCCACACACAGTTTTTCCACTATTATCCTTGATTTGTCCTAATTTAACTCTCATCATTCTTTAATTCCTGACATACCTATGGAAAGCCTTAGGGTTTACCCTGATCCTATCCGCCAACAACTTCTCATGTCTCCTCCTGGCTCTTATGAGCTCTCTTTTTTGGTCTTTCCTGATTTCCTTGTAACCTTCAAGCGCCCTGACTGAGTTTTCACATTTTGTCCTAACATAAGCCTTCTTCTTCTTGACCAGGGATTCCACTTCCTTAGTAAACCACGGCTCACGCGTTCTATGTCTTCCTCTCTGCCTGACAGGTACATACTTATTTAGGACACACAGGTTAGAGGAGGACACCCGAGTAGTGTCTCGGGTAATGCAATCACACAAATATAAACTGTTCTACTTACCCTTCCCAGAAGTCATTTGCTCGCTCCTCCCTCGCTGGCCTGAAGGTAAGAAGTTTAAATATATTTACTGGCCTTCCCGACAATCACCTGCACCAATTGTGTGCAGTTTTGGTCGCCATACTATAGGAAGGATGTGGAGGCATTGGAACGGGTGCAGAGGAGGTTTACCAGGATGTTGCCTGGCATGGTAGAAAGATCGTATGAAGAAAGGCTGAGGCACTTGGGGTTGTTTTCATTGGAGAAAAGAAGGTTTAGGGGTGACTTGATAGAGGTGTATAAGATGATTAGGGGTTTAGATAGGGTCAACAGTGAGAATCTTTTTCCACGTATGGAGTCAACTATTACAAGGGGGCATAGCTTTAAATTAAGGGGGGGGGGGGGTAGGTATAGGACAGATGTTAGGGGTAGGTTCTTTACTCAGCGAGTCGTGAGTTCATGGAATGCCCTGCCAGTAGCAGTGGTGGACTCTCCCTCATTATGGGCATTTAAGCGGGCATTGGATAGGAATATGGAGGATAGTGGGCTAGTGTAGGTTAGGTGGGCTTGGATCGGCGCAACGTCGAGGGCCGAAGGGCCTGTACTGCGCTGTATTCTTCTATGTTCTATGTTCTATGTCACCTCCTCCCGGCTCCAGCCTCTCGCTGCTCCGAAGTGTACCATTCTCCTAGTGACCCCTTAAAACTGTGACCCCTCGTGCCAGTCAATCCTTCCCTGGAGAAAAATCTCTGGCTATTGACCCTATCCATTCCTCTCATTATCGTGTATACCTTGATCAGGTGACCTCTCTTCCTCCTTCGCTCCAGAGCGAAAAGTCCGAGCTTAGTCAATCTCTCTTCATAAGGCAAGCCCTCCAGTCCAGGCAGCATCCTGGTAAACCTTCTTTCCACTACCATACCACTCTCTGAGTAAAAAATCTGCTTCTGACATCTATCTTAAATCTATCACCCCTCAGCTATGTCTCCTCATACAAGACAACATCATCATCCTAGGAAAAAGACTCTCATTGTCCACTCTATCTAATCTTCTGATCATCTTGTATGTCTCTATTAAATCCCCTCTTAGCTATCTTCTTTGCAATGAGGACAGATCCAAGTCCCTCAGCCTTTCCTCATAAGACCTTCCCTCCAGACCAGGCAACATCCTGGTAAATCTCCTCTGCATCTTTTCCAATGCTTCCAAATCCTTCCTGTAGTGGGGTAACCAGAACTGTACACAATACTCCAAGTGAGGCCCCACTAGTGTTTTGTACAGTGCAGCATGACATCATGGGCCCGGAATGCAATCCCTCGACCAATAAAACCAATAAAGGCACCGTATGCCGCCTTAAAGATACTAGGTAAAAATAATGACTGCAGATGCTGGAAACCAGATTCTGGATCAATGGTGCTGGAAGAGCACAGCAGTTCAGGCAGCATCCGAGGAGCTTCAGCAAAATCGACGTTTCGGGCAAATGCCCTTCATCAGGAATAAAGCCTTAAAGATACTATCAACCTGGGCGGCAACTTTCAGGGATCTTTGTACATGGACACCGAGATCTCGCTGCTCATCTACACTATCAAGAATCTTTCCATTTACCCAGTATTCTGCCTTCCTGTTTTTCTTCCCAAAGTGAATCACTTCACATTTCTGCATTGAACTCCATTTACCACCTCTCAGCCCAATTCTGCAGTTTATCCGAGTGCCTCTGCAACATTCTTCCGCACTGTCCATTACTCCACTGACTTTAGTGTCATCTGCAAACTTATTAACCTATCCACCTATGCCTGCCTCCAAAGCATTTATCATTGGATAAATCCCATCCGTCCCAATGGACTATCTTCCTTGGGAACTGGGCTGATCAATAATTTCTCAGCTATTACAAGGGGGCATAGCTTTAAATTAAGGGGGGGTAGGTATAGGACTGATGTTTGGGGTAGGTTCTTTACTCAGCGAGTCGTGAGTTCATGGAATGCCCTGCCAGTAGCAGTGGTGGACTCTCCCTCATTATGGGCATTTAAGCGGGCATTGGATAGGCATATGGAGGATAGTGGGCTAGTGTAGGTTAGGTGGGCTTGGATCGGCGCTACATCGAGGGCCGAAGGGCCTGTACTGCGCTGTATTCTTCTATGTTCTATGTTCTCCCTTGACTAACAGCACATTCCTGAACACAATGGGCAATTTAGCATGGCCAGTTCACCTAACCTGCGCATCTTTGGATTGTGGGAGGAAACTGGAGCACCCGGAGGAAGCCCAGCAGACATGGGTCCCTGGTGCTGTGAGGCAGCAGTGCTAACCACGGAGCCACTGTACCACCCCAAATGGGGAAGCACATATCCTCCTCCCAATGGCCACCTTTGTGTGTGTCTGCATCAAGCTGTGTGCAGACCTTTGGTTCACAAACACTAAATGTCACAAGGTACTGAAGTTCCTTTCACCCTGGTGCAGAGCTGGTACTGTGGTTATCGCTGCTGTCTGACAACACCAGGGACCTGTGTTTGATTCCAGCCTTGGTTGACTGGCTGTGTAGAGTTTGCAGATTTCCCCTATGTCTGTGTGGGTTCTACACAGTAAAAAGATGTGCAGATTAGGTGGATTGGCTATCCAGGGATGCGAAGGCTATGTGGATTAGCCATGGTTAACAGCTGGGATACGGAGATAATGTGGGGTACTGGGTTTGGATGGGATGCCCTTTGAGGGGTCAGTGCAGAATTAACTGGCTGAGAGGCCTCTATCCGCACTGTAAAGAATTTATGTTGTGAAGGATAAGTCTGATCTTGTTTCTGCAGAACACTCCAAGTAGTTGGACAATTTGTATCAGCTGTTTCTCCAGCGAAGGCTTTTAAGAAAAACAGTCTTGAACACAAGTCCATCAGGCAGGGGTCAGCATGTAACATCTTGAGAGGGTTGATCCTGTGGATAGTTTTCTGAGCAGACAGTTAGAAATCATAGCAGTTCAGGCAGCATCCAAGGAGCTTTGAAATCGACGTTTCGGGCAAAAGCCCTTCAGCAGGAAGGGCTTTTGCCCGAAATGTCGATTTCAAAGCTCCTTGGATGCTGCCTGAACTGTTGTGCTCTTCCAGCACCACTAATCCAGAATCTGGTTTCCAGCATCTGCAGTCATTGTTTTTACCTAGTTAAAAAAACATTTAGCAGAACACCTATGCACTGCCTGGCAAACCATAGATTTGCTTTGTGGTCTATCTGAAACTTGTTGGTTTTCCAGTGATAAGGAGCTGACCTTGACCGAGTGTTGCAGACTGGTGCTTTCCAAAGTTCAAAACAACATTAAGACGGACAAACTGAAGCTTGGGACAAGGGCAGCTACTGACAAGATGCAGTGGGGAAAAACCGCCGTCTAAGGGCTTTATGAGGGTCTGTTCAGTTAGCAGACTCTTGTTGCATTGAAATGAACATAAATTGTTTCCTGTATGAGTCGGAAATACCTTTGTTTTTGCAACAGCACGGATGCTTTGAGGAATGCATCATTTGTTTTTCTCTGCAAAGAACGT
The DNA here is from genome assembly GCF_037043375.1 of Chiloscyllium plagiosum. Taxonomy (NCBI): domain Eukaryota; kingdom Metazoa; phylum Chordata; class Chondrichthyes; order Orectolobiformes; family Hemiscylliidae; genus Chiloscyllium; species Chiloscyllium plagiosum. The sequence continues at coordinate 138,693,149 of NW_028270143.1, read as the reverse complement.
GCAGAACAAATTTAGAACCTCTGTATGTACTTAGAAATGATTTTATGAACAAAGTGGATTTTTGAGATAAAAGAATTCCATTATCAGTTTAATATCTGATAGGTCCCTTATCTGGGGACCATCTATTAAATTGATTTGTGGAGCAGGGAGATGGAATAGGGGCTTGCTCCGTCCATTCCACGCATCGACCTGGTATTGCAGTACCTCTGGGAACGGTGCACCCCTCATCTATAAATCTCAGAACATGTATATGGCTCAGGTTTTTGGTGCTTTGCCTGCGCGTGTGAACCACACTTTCTTTTTAAAGTTTGTAAGCTGCTTCATTTCTCTTTGCGTCGGTCTGCAACTCAAACCCCAAATTTTGCACAAAACATACCTACCACGTGCGCACACAAAACCACAAATTGCTGGAGAAACTCAGCAGATCTGGCAGCATCTGCACAAACAAAGCAGTGTTTCAAACCCAGTGACCGTTATTCAGAATCCAGCTTGGTGCTGGTGCAAGTCTATCCGTCTCCCCACCCCCTCCCCCAAGGACATTATGCTAACAACTTGTTAATATTTTGAAACAAAGCCAAGTCGGGGGGAGGTTTATTCAGTTGTTGGGCGTGGTGCTCTATTGGATGTTTCCATTGTCAGCCTTTGTGTCAAGGTTAGAGTGGCGCTGGAAAAGAACAGTAGGTCAGGCAGCCTCCGAGGAGCAGGAAAACTAACGTTTCGGGCATAAACCCTAAAGTGACCTCAATGATGAAGATTTTACACCCTGGGGTGCTGTGCTTTTCCAGCATCACACTCTCGACTGTGACCTCCGACCTGCTGTTTCAGAGTAAATGCTCTGAGGGATCGGGTCAGACTATGGGGCGCCGGATCTCAGTGTCATCCTGGCAGCTGTTAAGTGTTGGTGTCTGCTGGGCTTCCCCGGGCACAGCTCACTCTGGCTAAATCTCGGGACTCTGTGGATGGATCCACTCGGTGGAGCATCAGCCTCCGAATGGTCCTGTCTCCTGGGCCGACACTCCTGGAATCACGGGTTCTTCTGTTCAGGTAAAAACCTCCTGTTGTGTTTGCAGAAAGATCTTAAACAGGTACTGTCGAAATTCAGAAAGGGATGCAATAATAATCTTACAATAATTCATTAATTATTTACAGCATATTAATATTCCTTCCTTTCTAACTTGTCCAGGATCCCGGAGTTTTAAGCTCAATTAAACTGTTGCATTGCGTTAACAACGGGTCTGAGACTTTATTATCAACCACGACCCTGAGAGGCTGGATTCACCCAGGTAAGAACGCAGGTTCCCAGCCCTCGGGGACATCAGTGAATCAAACGGGACTTCAGGGTGGGATTTGAAGGTATTAACCCAAGAGCACCTAGTCTGTTTAACACTTCTGTTTGTTTCCTTTTCCTGATCCAGTTTAAAATCATGTGACCACTGTTTGATTCCGTAAGTTTGGAGATTTCTGATGTTCAAATTGTCAGTCATTATGAAATCCATAAAAGTATAAAAGCAAATTACTGCGGATGCTGGAATCTGGAATTATGAAATCCATGTTCACTCATCAACTACACTAACCTGATGTACTCTCCCTCCTTATCATTGAAAATTTAAACAAAATCAATTTGTTTTTCATCATGAGATGAAGGCACAAGCCAGCATTTATTTCCCATTCCTAATTGCCCAGAGGCAGTTAAAAACCAAGCAGCTTGTTGTGGGTCTGGAGTCACATGTAGACCAGGCCAGGTCAGGATGGCAGTTGCCTCCCCTGAAGGACATTAGTGAATAAAATATGTTTTTTTCAACAATGGATTCATGATCATTGACAGACTCTTACTTGTAGATTTTTTCTTAATTCTGCATTTTGGGAAAACAAATCTTAGCAGGACTTATACACTTAATGGTAAGGTCCTAGGGAGTGTTGCTCAACAAAGAGACCTTGGCGTGCAGGTTCATAGCTCCTTGAAAGTGGAGTCACAGGTAGATAGGATAGTAAAGAAGGCGTTTGGTATGCTTTCCTTTATTAGTCAGAGTACTGAGTAAAGGAGTTGGGAGGTCATGTTGCAGCTGTACAGGATATTGGTTAGGCCACTGTTGGAATATTGCGTGCAATTCTGGTCTCCTTCCTATCGGAAAGATGTTGTGAAACTTGAAAGGGTTCAGAAAAGATTTACAAGGATGTTGCCAGGGTTGGAGGATCTGAGCTACAGGGAGAGGCTGAACAGGCTGGGGCTGTATTCCCTGGAGCGTCGGAGGCTGAGTGGCATGGATAGGATAAATAGGCAAAGTCTTTTCCCTGGGGTCGGGGAGTCCAGAACTAGAGGGCATGGGTTTAGGGTGAGAGTGGAAAGATATAAAAGAGACCTAAGAGGCAACGTTTTCACGCAGAGGGTGGTACATGTACGGAATGAGCTGCCAGAGGATGTGGTGAAAGCTGGTACAATTGCGACATTTAAGAGGCATTTGGATGGGTATATGAATAGGAAGGGTTTGGAGGGACATGGGCCGGGTGCTGGCAGGTGGGACTAGATTGGGTTGGGATATTTGGTCGGCGTGGACGGGTTGGACCGAAGGGTCTGTTTCCATGCTGTACATCTCTATGACTCTATTTTCATTGGATTCAAATTCCACCATCTGCCATGGTCGGATTAAAGTCAGGTCCCTGGGATATTACCTGGGTATCTGGATTAACAGTCTAGCAATAGTTAAAAATCACACAACACCAGGTTATAGTCCAACAGGTTTAATTGGAAGCACATTAGCTTTTGGAGCGTTGCTCCTTCATCCGGTGGTTCATGTACTCCCCAGCCCAACACTGGCATCTCCAACTCAGTCTAGTAATAATATCACTGGGGCATCACCTCCCCAATATCGAGTACTAATTGCCATAAGACATTCATGCTGGTTTTTCTGAATTATGTCACATTCAGACAGAATAATGAATGACTACGTTTGACAGTGTGTTGGCTGGTGGAAGCACTTTGTGTCATTTGGCTGCAGGCTGTAGGTCACTCTCTCCAGGACCAGGTCAGGGTCAAGATTCTGGGGGTAGCTATAAATGAGGATTTAATGGGCTGATTTATATGTGGGTATGCCAGATGTGCAATTAATTAGATGAATACTCATCAGTAAACAATGTGAGTTATTGCTGTGATTTGTTATGATTCAATGCTTATTTTTTCAGAGCACAGAACTTCTCTGTTAGTACCTAGAAATTCTCAAAGCTCTGGCAGACAGGAGACAGTTCAGTGACAGCTGGAAAACAGTGTATGGTCTTCACTAGGATTTGGAAAACACCAACGTGGTCCGTGCTCAGCTCCACTGTGGAGTCACAGTGCCTGTGTCAAGGCAGGAGTGTGTTCATGGGGACTGGGGTCTCAGAATGGACGGACAATGCGACACTTCTGTAAGACTGCCCTCGATCTTCAGCCACTCGCCAAAATTGCACCAAACTCAACAATGTTGGTCTGACATAATCTGGTGAGTACAGAATTACTGAAAAATAGACACATTTCACTTTAGTATTTGTAAAAGTAACAGTGTTGACATTTGCATGCGTCAGTCTAACAGTGTCAAATCTAAACTTGTCAGAGAGTCACAATGTTCTCCTGCACAGAGAAGAGGTCTCTTTGGCGATAGTGACTACAGTTCAGTTACGTTCACAATAGGGCATGATAGGTATATACTGCAGGGAAGGTGGTATAATTGGAGGAAAGGCAATTATGATGTGATTCAGCAAGATTTAGGATGCATCGGATGGGGAAGGAAACTGCAGGGGCTGGACACACTTGAAATGTGGAGCTTATTCAAGGAACAGCTACTGTGGGTCCTTGATAAGTATATACCTATCAGGCAGGGAGGTAGTTGTCGAGAGAGAGAACCATGGTTTACTAAAGAAGTTGTAGCTCTTGTCAAGAGGAAGAAGAAGGCTTATGTGATGATGAGGTGTGAAGGCTCAGTTTCGGGGATTGGGAGTCATAAGTTAGACAGAAAAGATCAAAGGATAGGGTTAGAGGAGCCAGGAGGGGTCATGAGAAGCTGTTCGCGGATCAGATCAAAGAAAATCCTATGGCTTTCCATAGGTATATCAGGAAGAAAAGAATGACTGGACTAAGATTAGGGCCCATCAAAGATAGTAGTGGGAAGTTGTGTGTGGAATCTGAGGACACAGGGAAGCGCTTTTTGTCAGTATTCACAATGGAAAAGGGCAACAGTTTGGATCAGAAATTGGCGAACTGAAAGAAATCAGAGGGTGGTGGCTGATGTGAAATGTTCGTCCTGGAGGTCAATTACCAGTGGTGTGCCACAAGGATCTGTTTTGGGGCCACTGCTGTTCGTCATTTTTATAAATGATCCGGATGTGGGTGGAGAACGATGGGTTAGTAAATTTGTGGATGACACAAAGGTAGGCAGAATTGTGGATAGTGCCGAAGGATGTTGTGGGTTACAGAGGGACATCGATAAGCTGCAGAGCTGGGCTGAGAGGTGGCAAATGGAGTTTAATGTGGAAGGTTCACTTCAGAAGAAGCAACAGGAATGAAGAGTACTGGGCTATTGGTAAAAATGTTGAAAGTGTCGATGAACAGAGAGAACTCAGTGTCCAGGTGTGTAAATCCCTTAAAGTTGTGACCCAGTTTGATAGGGTTGTTAAGAAGGCATATGGTGTGTTGGCGTTTATTGGTAGGGGGATTGCGTTTTGGAGCCACGAGGTCATGCATCAGCTGTACAAGACACTGATAAGGGTTTGGACGAGGTTTCAGAGAAGATTTACTAGGATGTTGCCTCATATGGAAGGAAGGTCTTACAAGGAAAGGTTGAGGGAACTGAGGCTGTTTTTGTTAGAGAGAAGAAAGTTGAGAGGTGACTTAATTGAGACATAGAAGATAATCAGCGGGTTAGATAGGGTGGACAGTGAGAGCCTTTTTCCTCAGATGGTGAATGCTAACACGAGGGGACATAGCTTTAAATTGAGGGGTGATAAGAATAATAGGGTAGTTTAGGGTGTAGATTTGCTCACTAAGCTGTAGGTTTGATATCCAGGCGTTTCATTACCTGGCTAGGTAACATCATCAGTGGCGACCTCCAAGTGAAGCGAAGCTGTTGTCTCCTGCTTTCTATTTGTATCTTTCTCCTGGATGGGGTTCCTGGGGTTTGTGGTGATGTCATTTCCTGTTTGTTTTCTGAGGGGTTGATAGATGGCATCTAGATCTATGTGTTTGTTTATGGCGTTGTGGTTGGAGTGCCAGGCCTCTAGGAATTCTCTGGCATGTCTTTGCTTCGCCTGTCCCAGGATAGATGTGTTGTCCCAGTCGAAATGGTGGTTTTTTTCATCCTCGTAGGGCTACGAGGGAGAGAGGGTCGTGTCTTTTTGTGGCTAGCTGGTGTTCGTGTATCCTGGTGGCTAACTTTCTTCCTGTTTGTCCTACGTAGTGTTTGTGGCAGTCCTTGCATGGAATTTTGTAGAGTAGGGTAGTTATGGTAGGGGATTTTAACTTTCCAAACATCGACTGGGACTGCGATAGTGTTAAAGGTTTAGATGGAGAGGAATTTCTCAAATGTGTACGAGACAATTTTCTGATTCAGTATGTGGATGTACTTACTAGGGAAGGTGACAACCTCTTGGGAAATAAGCAGGGCAGGTGACTGGGGAGCACTTTGGGGCCAGTGACCATAATTCTATTCGTTTTAAAATAGTGATGGAAAGGATAGACCAGATCTAAAAGTTGAAGTTCTAAATTGGAGAAAGGCCAATTTTCATGGTATTAGACAACAACTTTCAAAAGCTGATTGGAGGCAGATGTTCACAGGTAAAGGGACGGCTGGAAAATGGGAAGCCTTCAGAAATGAGATAACAAGAATCCAGAGAAAGGATATTCCTCTCAAGGTGAAAGGGAAGGCTGGTAACTATAGGGAATGCTGGATGACTAAAGAAATTGAGGGTTTGGTTAAGAAAAAGAAGGAAGCATATGTCAGGATAGGTCGAGTGAATCCTTAAAAGAGTATAAAGGAAGTAGGAGTATACTTAAGAGGGAAATCAGGAGGGCAAAAAGGGGACATGAGATAGCTTTGGCAAATAGAATTAAGGAGAATCCAAAGAGTTTTTACAAATATATTAAGGACAAAAGGGTAACTAGGGAGATCAGCAATGCGGCCTTTGTGTGGAGCCACAGAAAATGGGGGAGATACTAAATGGATATTTTGCATCAGTATTTACTGTGGAAAAGGATATGGAAGATATAGACTGTAGGGAAATAGATGGTGACATCTTGCAAAACGTCCAGATTACAAAGGAGGAAGTGCTGGATGTCTTGAAACGGTTAAAAGTGGATAAACCCCCAGGACCTGATCAGGTGTACCCAAGAACTCTGTGGGAAGCTAGAGAAGTGATTGCTGGGCCTCTTGCTGAGATATTTGTATCAGCGATAGTCACAGGTGAGATGCTGGAAGACTGGAGGTTGGCAAACATGGTGCCACTGTTTAAGAAGGGCAGTGAAGACAAGCCAGGGAACTATAGACCAGTGAGCCTGACCTCGGTGGTGGGCAAGTTGTTGTTGGGAATCCTGAGGGACAGGATGTACATGTATTGAGGGCAGAGCAGTAGATGTGATCTATATGGACTCCAGTAAGGCGTTCGACAAGGTTCCCAACGGGAGAATGATTAACAAGGTTAGATCTCATGGAATACAGGGAGAACTAGCCATTTGGATACAGAACTGGCTCAAAGGTAGAAGTCAGAGGATGGTGGTGGAGGGTTGTTTTTCAGACTGGAGGCCTGTGAGCAGTGGAGTGCCACAAGGATCGGTGCTGGGCCCTCTACTTTTTGTCATTTACATAAATGATTTGGATGCAAGCATAAGAGGTACAGTTAGTAAGTTTGCAGATGACACCAAAATTGGAGGTGTAGTGGACAGCGAAGAGGGTTATCTTAGATTACAACAGGATCTGGACCAGATGGGCCAATGGGCTGAGAAGTGGCAGATGAAGTTTAATTCAGATAAATGTGAGGTGCTGCATTTTGGGAAAGCGAATGCTAGCAGGACTTATACACTTAATGGTAAGGTCCTAGGGTGTGTTGCTGAACAAAGAGACCTTAGAGTGCAGATTCATATCTCCTTGAAAGTGGAGTCGCAGGTAGATAGGATAGTGAAGAAGGCGTTTGGTATGCTTTCCTTTATTGGTCAGAGTACTGAGTATAGGAGTTGGGAGCTCATGTTGTGGCTGTACAGGACATTGGTCAGGCCACTGTTGGAATATTGCGTGCAATTCTGGTCTCCTTCCTATCGGAAAGATGTTGTAAAACTTGAAAGGGTTCAGAAAAGATTTACAAGAATGTTGCCAGGGTTGGAGGATTTGAGCTGCAGGGAAAGGCTGAACAGGCTGGGGCTGTTTTCTCTGGAGGCTGAGGAGTGACCTTATAGAGGTATACAAAATTATGAGGGGCATGGATAGGATAAATAGACAAAGTACTTTCCCTGGGGTCGGGGAGTCCAGAACGAGAGGGCATAGATTTAGGGTGAGAGGGAAAAGATATAAAAGAGACCTAAGGGGCAACTTTTTCACGCAGAGGGTGGTGCGTGTATAGAATGAGCTGCCAGAGGATGTGATGGAGGCTGGTACAATTGCAACATTTAAGAGGCATTTGGATGTGTATATGAATAGGAAGGATTTGGAGAGATATGGGCCAGGTGCTGGCAGGTGGGACTAGATTGGGTTGTGATATCTGGTTGCATGGACGGGTTGGACCGAATGGTCTGTTTCCATGCTGTACATCTCTATGATTCTTTGACTCTAGTAATTTCTTTACTCAGAGAGTAGTAAGGGTGTGGACCGGCCTGCCTGCAACAGTAGTAGACTCAGTGACGTTAAGGGCATTTAGATGAGCATTGCACATATATATGGATAGTAATGGAACGGTATAGGTAAGGTGGGCATCAGATTAATTTCACAGGCCGGTGCAACATTGAGGACTGAAGGGCCTGTACTGTGCTGCAAAGTTCTGAGTTCTATGTTCTATGTATGTCTCTTCAGCCCATTGAGTCTGTGCTCTTGAAAAGAAAACACCTAACTATTCTAATCTCATTTTCCAGCACTTGGCCCATTGCCTCATTTGGCTTGGCAATGCAAGTGTACATCTAGAAAATTCTGAAAAATTATACGGGTTTCTGTCTGTACCATCCTGCTAGGTAGTGAGTCCCTGATTCCTACTGCAATCTGAGTGAAAAATATTCCTCACATCCCCACTAAACATACTGCCCCTTACCTAAGGCCACTTTTGGAATATTGTGCACAATTCAGGTCTCCCTCCTATCGGAAAGATGTTATGAAATTTGAAAGGGTTCAGAAAAGATTTACAAGGATATTGCCGGAGTTGGAGGATTTGAGCTATAGGGAGAGGCTGAATAGGCTGGGGCTGTTTTCTCTGGAGCGTCGGAGGCTGAAGGGTGACCTTATAGAGGTTTATAAAATCATGAGGGGCATGGATAGGGTAAATAGATAAAAGTATTTTCCCTGGGGATGGGGGAGTCCAGAACTAGAGGGCATAGGTTTAGGGTGAGAGGTGAAAGATATAAAAGGGACCTAAGGAGCAACGTTTTCATGCAGAGGGTGGTGCATGTGTGGAATGAGCTGCCAGAGTAAGTACTGGAGGCTGGTACAATTACAGCATGTAAAAGGCATCTGGATGGGTATATGAATAGGAAGGGTTCAGAGGAATATGGGCCCAGTTCTGTCAAATGGGACTTGATTAATTTAGGATATCTGGTCAGCGTGGGCGAGTTGGACCGAAAGGTTACTGCTTTTAGTCATTTTTATAAATAACCTGGATGAGTGAGTAGAAGGATGGGTTAGTAAATTTGTGGATGACACTAAACCCTGTGGAGTTGTGGACAGTGTGGAAGGATGTTGCAGGCTATAGAACGACATAGCTAAGCTGCAGAGCTGGGCGGAGAGGTGACAAATGGAGTTTAATGCGGAAATGTGTGAAGTGATTCACTTTGGAAGGAGTAACGAATGCAGAGCACTGGGCTAATGGTAAGATTCCTGGATTTGTAGAGAGATCTTGGTGTCCATGTGCATAGATCCCTGAAAGTTGCCATCCAGGTTCTTAGGATTGTTAAGGTGTACAGTGTGTTAGCTTTTATTGGTAGAGGGATTGAGTTTTGGAGCTGTGAGGTCATGCTGCAGCTGTACAAAACTCTAGTGTAGCTGCACTTGAAGTATTGCACTCAGCTCTGGTTGCCGCATTATAGGAAGGATGTGGAAGCTTTGGAAAGAGGAGATTTCCCAGGATTTTGCCTAGGATGAAGGGAAGGTCTCATGAGGAAAGGTGAGGGGCTTGAGGTTGTATTTGTTTGAGAGAAGAAGATAAAAGATGACTTAATAGAGATATACAAGATGATCAGAGGATTAGACAGGGTGGACAGTGAGAGCCTTTTTCCTTTGATGGTGATGGCTAGCACAAGGCGACATAGCTTTAAATTGAGGGGTGATAGATATAGGGCAGATGTCAGAGGTAGTTTCTTTACTCAGAGAGTAGTAGAGGCATGGGACACACTGCCTGCAGCAGTAGTAGACTCGCCAACTTTAAGGGCATTTAAATGGTCATTGGATAAATATATGAATGATGATGAAATAGTGGAGGTGAGATGGGCTTCAGGTCGGTACCTCAGGTTGGCACAACATCGTGGGCCAAATAGCCTGTACTGCCCCGTATTGTTCTGTGTTCTATGTTTTATGTTGTTTCCATGCTGTACATCTCTGTGACTCTAAGGTCGATGCCCCCTGGTTATTGATCCTTTCATCTCCTCTGTATATGCCTCTCTTAAGTTTATGTACCTCAATGTCTCCTCTCAGTCCCCTCTCCAAGGAAAATGAGCTCAACCCATCCAATCACTGTTCATCGCTTGTATTGGAACATAGGAAAAGGAGTCAGCCACTCAGCTCCTTGAACCTATTATTGCATTCAAAGAGGTGCCTTTGGTCTGATCTCTTAATAACTTTGCTTAACAATAAAACATCTCAGATTTAAGATTAACAACTGATCCAGCATCCACTGCTGTTTGTGGAAGAGAGTTCCCAAGCCCTGCCACCCTTGCACATAGAAGCGCTTCTGAACATCTCTCCTAAACGGTGTGGCCCTGATTCTTAGACTACGCCCCCGGCTCTGGAATCAGGGGTGATGTAGGCTTTGTGACATTGTTGCTAGGTAATTAAACCAGAAGGGCAGGCAATGTTCCCACCCAGACAGATGGTGAAATGTGACTTCAGTCAAAATCTGCAATCAAGAGTCTAATGGTGCATGTGAAACCTTTGTTAATTGTCAGGAAAAGTCCACCTGGTTCAGTAACTTCCTTTAGGAAAGGAAATTGACATCTTTACATGGTTTAGCCTACATGTGCCCTGGTTCCCTCCCACAGATATGTAGGTTAGGTGAATTGGCCATGCTAAATTGCCCATATTGCCCAGGGATGTGTGGGTTGGTCATGGGAAATGCATGGTGATCGGGTGTGGGTGTGGGTGGGATGCTCTTTGGAGGGGCAGTGTGACCTCGATGGGCTGAATGGCCTGCTTCCACATTGCAGGTTTTGTATTCTATTCTATGAGACTCCATACCTACAGCATTATGGTTGACCCTAACTGCCCTCTTGGCAATTGTAGATGGACATGAAATGCTGACTGGGCCAGTAACAACAATGTCCCATGAACAAATTAAAAAATCTCCAGCAAATGGAAATAGTTTATTCTTATCTACACTGTCTTTCTCTGTTAATACCTGAAACACTTCCAACTGATCAGTTCTAACCTCATAAATTTAGAGAATACAGACCTAATTTAGATAATCTCACCTCATAATTTGTCACCTGAAACTATGGTATCATTCTTTAAACCTACATTGTGTTCCCTCCTAGGCCTTCCTATCCTTACTAAGGATCTAAATAATTCTTAAACTTTTGCTCACAATCCTCCAAGTCGGGTCTAACCAGGGTTTTGTACAGTTGCAGCATAACTTTTGCATTGCTCTACTCTGGTCTTCTAGATATAAAGGCCAGCAATCTGCTAACTTTCTTGATTATTCTTTGCTAAAACTGTTCAGGCTACAGTTGTAAACTTTTCAATGCCGTAGTGTCATACAGCACGGAAACAGACCCTTTGGTGCAACTCATCTATGCTGACCAGATATCCCAGCATGGTTAGCACTGCTGCCACACAGCGCCAGAGACCCGGGTTCAATTCCCAACTCAGGCGACTGACTGTGTGGAGTTTGCACGTTCTCCCCGTGTCTGCGTGGGTTTCCTCCGGGTGCTCCGGTTTCCTCCCACAGTCACAAAGATGTGTGGGTTAGGTGAATTGGCCATGCTAAAATTGCCCGTAGTGTTACGTTAAAAGGGGTAAATGTATGGGCGCTTCGGCGGGTCGGTGTGGACTTGTTGGGCCGAAGGGCCTGTTTCCACACTATAAGTAATCTAATCTAGTTTCATTTATCAGCACTTGGCCCATAACTTTCCAAACCCTTCCTATTCCTATACCCATCCAGATGCCTTTTAATTGTTCCAATTGTACTAGCCTCCACCACTTCTTCTGGCAGCTCAATCCATACACATACCCTCCTCTGCATGATAAAGTTGGCCCTTTGGTCTCTTTTATATCTTTCCCCTCTCACCTTAAAAGTATGCCCTCCAGTTTTGGACTCCCCCACCTCAGGGAAAGGACCTTGTCTATTTACGCTATCCATGCCCCTCAAGATTTTATAGACCTCTATAAGGTCACCCCTCAATCTTCGACGCTTCAGGGAAAACAGCCCCAGCCTATTCAACCTCTCCCTCTAGCTTAAATCCTCTAACCCTGGCAACATCTTTGTAAATATTTTCTGATCCCTTTCAAGTTTCACAACATCCTTCTGACAGGAAGGAGCCCAAAATGGCACGCAATATTCCTAAAGTGGCCTAACTCACGACCTTTACAACCGCAACATGCCCTCCCAGCTCCTATACTCCAAGCTCTGACGATTAATGGAATGCATACCAAACACCTTCTTCACTATCCTATCTACCAGCAACTCTACTTTCAAGGAGCTATGAACCTGCACTTCAAGGTCTCTTTGTTCAACAACACTCCTGAGGACCTTATCATTAAGTGTATACATCCTGCTAAGATTTGCTTTCCCAAAATGCAGCACCTTACATTTATCTAAATTAAACTCAATCTGCCACTTCTCAGCCCATTGGCCCATCTGATCGAGATCCCATTGTAATCTGAGGTGTTGCTGTCCACCACAATTCCAATTTTGATGTCATCTGCAAACTTACTAACTATACCTCTTATGATCACATCCAAATCATTTATGTAAATGATGAAAAGTAGTGGACCCAGCACCCATCCTTGTGGCACTCCACTAGTCACTAAACAAGGAGGTTAAGGATAATATAAACACAACAGCTAAAGCAGACCATATTGCAAATGTGAGTGGCATACCTGAAGATTGGGAAACTTTCAAAGATCACAAAAGAGTTACTTAAAAAGATGTAAAAAGAGCAAAAATAAATTACAAAATAAAACAAAGCAAGTATAAAAGCAGGTAGTGAAAGCTTCTATAAGTGTATAAAAAAATGAAGAGAATTGTTTGTTAGAATTAGCTTTATTCTCACGTGTACTCAAGTGAGTGCGGTGACAAGTTTACAAGTCACCACTTACAGTGCCATCTTCGGTACAAAGGAACCTATCTACAGATTTATAAACACATATTTTTTAGGCAAACCAAAGTTAGAAAAATGAAGAAATATAAGTTCAGAATAACAGTCCTTCCAACACAGTCCATGCCAGCACCTAGTCTCCAGACCGTGTCGGCCTTCAACTCAAGGCCAGAAGAGCAGCCTGAGGTCATGCTGACCGCCACGCCGGGCCGAGAGACCGCCACGCCAGGCCGAGAGACCGCCACGCCGGGCCGAGAGACCGCCACGCCAGGCCGAGAGACCGCCACACCGGGCCGAGAGACCACCACACCGGGCCGAGAGACCACCACACCGGGCCGAGAGACCACCACACCGGGCCGAGAGACCGCCACACCGGGCCGAGAGACCGCCACACCGGGCCGAGAGACCACCACACTGGACCGAGAGACCACCACGCCGGGCCGAGAGACCGCCACGCCGGGCCGAGAGACCACCACGCCGGGCCGAGAGACCGCCACACCGGGCCGAGAGACCACCACACCGGGCCGAGAGACCACCACGCCGGGCCGAGAGACCACCACGCCGGGCCGAGAGACCGCCACGCCGGGCTGAGAGACCGCCACACCGGGCCGAGAGACCACCACACCGGGCCGAGAGACCACCACACCGGGCCGAGAGACCACCACGCCGGGCTGAGAGACCGCCACACCGGGCCGAGAGACCACCACGCCGGGCCGAGAGACCACCACACCGGGCCGAGAGACCGCCACGCCGGGCTGAGAGACCGCCACACCGGGCCGAGAGACCGCCACGCCGGGCTGAGAGACCATCACACCGGGCCGAGAGACCACCACACCGGGCCGAGAGACCGCCACGCCGGGCCGAGAGACCACCACACCGGGCCGAGAGACCACCACGCCAGGCCGAGAGACCACCACGCCGGGCCGAGAGACAGGCACACCGGGCCGAGAGGACACCGCGTCGGGCCGAGAGGACACCGCGCCAGGCCGAGGAACTGCCACGCCAGTCTGAGAGACCGCCACACCGGGCCGAGAGACCGCCACACCAGGCCAAGAGGACACCGCGTCGGGCCGAGAGGACACCGCGCCAGGCCGAGGAACTGCCACGCCAGTCTGAGAGACCACCACACCAGGCCGAGAGGACACCATGCCAGGCCGAGAGACTGCCACACCGGGCCAAGAGACCACCACACCAGGCCGAGAGGACACCACGCCAGGCCGAGAGGACACCGCGCCAGGCCGAGGAACTGCCACGCCAGTCTGAGAGACCACCACACTGGGCCGAGAGACCACCACACCAGGCCAAGAGACCGCCACACCAGACCGAGAGGACACCGAGCCGGGCCAAGAGACCGCCACCCCAGACCGAGAGACCGCCACGCCGCACCGAGAGACTGCCACACCGGGCTGAGAGACCGCCACACTTGGCCGAGAGGCTGCCACGCCAGGGCGAGAGGCTGCCACGCCAGGACGAGAGACCGCCATGCCAGGACGAGAGACCGCCACACCGGGCCGAGAGACAGGCACACCGGGCCGAGAGACAAGCATGCTGGGTTGGGAGGATGCCACGCAAAGTCTGCGCTGGGGCCGGGAGTTCAGGACATCACTAAAGGTAAATTAAGGAAGCACAAATGGGAAACAAAACGAAACGGATGGAGCAGACGTGTTGACCTGCTTGAAGCAGTTTTCCTCCACCCAGGGTGAAATTGTCTGCATAGCCATCTAAAATAAATACTGGTCCCTTGCAGGATGAGACCGGGGAGTTAATAGTGGGAACACAGAAATGACAGAGACACAAAGTTAATATTTGCCTCAGCTTTCACTGCAGAATATCCAAATAGTAATAGGTAATGCTGAGATTATAGAAAAAGAGGAACTTTGAACAATCATCATAATTAGGGAAAACATACTGAGCAAATGGTTGTAATTTATAGCAGAAAAGTCCCCATAGCCTTAGTCACCCATCATAGGGTCTTAGAGTCATAGTCATAGAGATGTAAAGCACAGAAACAGACCCTTTGGTCCAACTCGTCCATGTCAACCAGATATCCCAATTCAATCACGATTCACTTACCAGTACCTGGCCCGTATCCCTCCAGCAATTGTACCAGCCTCCACCACTTCCTCTGGCAGCTCATTCCATACACGTACCACCCTGTGAGTGAAAAAGTTGCCCCTTAGATCTCTTCTGTATCTTTCCCTTCTCACCCTAAACCTATGCCCTCTAGTTCTGGACTCCCCCACCCCAGGGAAAAAAACTTGGTCGATTTATCCTATCCATGCCCCTCATGATTGTATAACGTCACCCCTCAGCCTCTGACGCTCCAGGGAAAACAGTCCTAGCCAATTCAACCTCTCCCTATAACTCAAATCCTCCAACCATGGCAACATCCTTGTAAGTTTTTTCTGAACCCTTTCAAGTTTCACAACATCTGTGCTGTACTTTTCTATGTTTTATGTTTTACTGGTCCATGCTCTAAGTTCTTCACTCTTATTCCGGACACTCCTTGCATTAAAGCAGACACACTTTAACGATCCCTTTGTTTCATCGCATGAGAAACCTTCCCGATAGATTCACTACATCCTACCACTGTCCTGTCTGCAACTGACCCCCTCTCAGACATGTGGCTCCAATTCCCACCCCGCTGCCAAACTAGTTTAAACCCTCCCGAATTGCATGAGCAAATCTCCCACCCAGGATATTTGTACCCCTCCAGTTCAGGTGCAACCCGTCCTTCATGTACAGGTCCCACCTTCCCCAGAAGGTATCCCAATGGTCTAGGTATCTGAAGCCCTCCCTCCTGCACCAGCCTCACAGCCACGTGTTAAGCTACATTTGCTGACTGTTCCTCATCTCACTATCTCGTGGCACCGGTAGCAAACCCGAGATCACTACTCTACTCGTCCTGCTCTTCAGCTTCCAACCTAACGCTCTGTAGTCACTTTTCAGATCCTCAATCCCTTTCCTGGCTGTATCATTGGTGCCGATATGTACCACGATTTCTGGCTGGTCCCCCTCCCCCTTTAGAATCTTGTAGACCCGATCGGCGACATCCCGGACCCTGGCACCAGGGAGGCAACGTACCTTCCGGGAGTCCCGTTCCTGACCACAAAATCTCCTGTCAATCCGTCTAACTATTGAGTCCCCTATTACTAGCGCTTTTCTATTTCCCACCCTTCCCTTCTGAGCCACAGTGCCAGGCTCAGTGCCAGAGACCTGACAACCATGGCTTACCCCTGGCAGGCTGACTCCACCAGCAGTATCCAAAACGGTATACTTATTGCTGAGGGGAACGGCCACAGGGGATCTCTGCTCTGACCATCGGTTCCCTTTCGTCCCCGTGACAGTAATCCAGCTGTCCTTATCTTGTATCTGGGGAGTGATCACTTCCCTGTCCATCCTCTCAATTTCCCCCTCAGACTCCCGGATGATCCATAGTTCATCCAGCTCCAGCTCCAGTTCCCCAACTCAGTTTTCGAGGAGCTGGAGTTGGGCGCACTTCCCGCAAATGTCCCTCACCTGCCACATTCTGCAGGAGGAGCACGCAACTACCCTGAGCGAAGGACTTCTGGGGAGTTTTTAAGTTGGTTAGATCTCACCCACTTAAAAACTCCCCAGACGTTCTTCGCTCATCCCTCGCACCTCTCGGCAAATGGAGGCCCGACACCTGAACTAAGGTTTTTAAGCCGTTAGACTCACTGTAGTTCTCCCTGTATTCCATGAGATCTAACCTTGCTCACCAGTCTCCCATGGGGAACCTTGTCGAACGCCTTACTGAAGTCCATATAGATCACATCTACTGCACATTAGGTTATGATACTGCGAAATTCGCTAATTCCACAGAAAAGGTTCCAGCATATAACATTCTTATTTAAAAAGGAAGGAGGCAGAAAGTGGGAAACTGTAGACCAAAGTTTGTGCGCAGATTTGTAGCTCAGGTGCTCGTTGTTGTGGTTCTGTTCGCCGAGCTGGAAGTTTTTGTTGCAAACGTTTCGTCCCCTGGCTAGGCGACATCATCAGTGCTTGGGAGCCTCCTGCGAAGCGCTTCTTTGATGTTTCCTCCGGTGTTTATAGTGGTCTGTCCCTGCTGCTTCCGGTTAGATTAACGTGTGATGTTAGGAAATTGTTGGAATCGATAAGACCATAAGAAATAAAAACAGAAATAGGCTGTTCAACTCGTTGAGCTTGCTCCACCATTCAATAGAATCAGGGCTAATCTGACATTCCTCATGCCCACATGCCTGCCTTTTCCCCCAAACCCACAATTCCCCTACAACCAACAATCTATCTGTCTCAGCCTCAAATGTACACAAGGGGATCAACCCCATAGCTCTTTGTGGCAAAAAGTTCCAAAGACGAAGAAATTCCTCCTTATGTCAGTTTTAAATTATCACCCCTTTATGCGGAGATTCTGCCCTCTTGTGTTAGACTCTCCCCTGAGGGGAAACATACTCTCATTATTTACCCTGTCAAGCCCCTTAAGAAAAAAAAAGTGAGGACTGCTGACGCTGGAGATCAGAGTCTAGAGTGAGGTGCTGGAAAAGCACAGCAGGTCAGGCAGAATCCGAGGAGCAGGAGAAACAACGTTTCAGGCATAAGCCTCATTCCTGATGAAGGATTTATGCCTGAAACATTGATTCTCCTGCTCCTCGGATGCTGCCTGACCTGCTGTGCTTTTCCAGCATCACAGACCCTTTAAGAATCCTACATGTTTCCAGGAGATCACCTCTCACTCCTCTAAACTCCAGTGAGTAGAGTCCCACATTGTTTAACCTTGCTCATAACACAATCCTTCCATACCTCGTGAACCTTCTTTGAACTACCTCCAATGAAAGAATATCATTCTTTAAATTTGGGGGCCAAAACTGCTCATATACTGCAGATGTGGTACAGGTGCTGTCAGACTTCCCAACTCTTATACTCTAACACCCTTGAAATAAGAGTAAACATTTTATTGTGGTAGATTATTTTACAGGAGAGAGTGAGGACTGCTGGAGATCAGAGCTGAAAATGTGTTGCTGGAAAAGCGCAGCAGGTCAGGCAGCATCCAAGGAGCAGGAGAATCGACATTTCCGGCATGAGCCCTTCTTCAGGAAGGGCTCATTATTTTACAAATAATCTCAGGAGCCTTGAAGTACAACAATTATTTATTGAACCAGCACTGGGAGAGTCTCCCCTAGAAAAGGTTCCAAAGTTGCACTCTAACTCAAACATGCTTCATCAGGTATTTTTACATTGTAAGTCACCTGAACCAAACATTAGTCCAATTCCACAATTGTCTGTTTAAGACAAACACCTTGTTTTACACACTTTCCAAAAGTGGCAAGGCACTTGTTCCCTTGGTCTCCCCACTCCCTATCCTCCGAGGTGCAAACCTATCTCCTCCCCAAAGCCTTGCTTCATTCCCTGCCTCAACTAAACCCCATTGCTTTGTCTTTCTTGGTGTGGTATGGAGGTTATCCTCATTTCTATTTCCAGATAAGGCCTCAGGGTGAATGTTGGTTCAGCCTTGTTGCATTTTGACGGAACTCTATCAGCCTGCTATATCATCATCTGTGCATTTTTATGGAGCCTAACTAACTAATGCTGATAGAGTCTTCAAGTCATACAGCACAGAAACAGACCCTTCAGTCCAACTCTAGTTTCCGAAACAAAACTAATCTCATTTGCATGCAGCTGGCTCATATTCCTCTAACCTTTTCCAGTTCATGTAACTACCCAAAGGTCTTTTAAATGTTGTAACTGTACTTGCATTCACCACTTTCTGAATTAGTTCACTCCACATACAAATCATCCTCTGTGCAAAAAGGTTACCAGTCAAGATTAGAGTGATGCTGCTGGAAAAGCACAGCAGGTCAGGCAGCA
Source organism: Chiloscyllium plagiosum (assembly GCF_037043375.1). Classification (NCBI taxonomy): domain Eukaryota; kingdom Metazoa; phylum Chordata; class Chondrichthyes; order Orectolobiformes; family Hemiscylliidae; genus Chiloscyllium; species Chiloscyllium plagiosum. The sequence goes on along the minus strand of NW_028270143.1, from coordinate 138,674,599 downwards.
TCCGAGGAGCAGGAGAATCAACATTTCTGATGAAGTGATCCTGCCTGAAACGTTGATTTTCCAGATCCTCTGATGCTGCCTGACCTGCTGTGCTTTTCCAGCACCACTCTACTCTTGACTCCAGCATCTGCAGTACCCACTTCCGCCTAGTGAAAAAGATACCCTCAGGTCTTTTAAGTCTTTCTCCTCTCACCTGAAAAATATGCCCCATAGTTTTCAACTCTCCCAATCTGGGGAAACAACCTTTGCCATTCACTTTATCAATGCCCCTCATGATTTTGTAAACCTCTTTAAGGTCACCCCTCAACCACCTATGCCAGTGAAAAAAGTCCCAGACTATTCTCTCCTTAGAATTCAAATCTGTAGTCCTGGCAACATCCTTGTAAATCTTGTCTGAACCCTCTCCAATTTAATAATATCCTTCCTTTAGCAGTGTGACTCGAACTATACACAGTACTTCAAAACGCATCAAAGTGTCCTACAACCTCAACATGATGTCCCAACTCCTCATAAAAAAATGAAAAAAACTGCAGACACTGGAAATCAGAAACTAAAACAGAATTTGTTGGAAAATCTCAGCAGGTCTGGAGTATCTGTGGAGAGAAATCAAAATTAACATTGTGCCCTTCTTCAGAACTGATGGTAGCTAGGTAAAAGTTGTTTTTGTCCAGAAGTTATGATGGGGGAGTTGGTAAGGAGTAAATAATAGGTGGAGATAGAGGTCAAAGAGAGATAAGATCAGTTGGATAGACAAAAGAGGGAAAAATAACAGTCAGCCTAGGAGAGTGAATAGCTGCTAATGGGGACAATCAATGACTGATAATGTGATGTGTGTAATAGCAGTGCATGTGATAAGAATGCTGGGCTAAGGACATGGGAAAAGGTGCCTCAGGATCCAAAGTTGTTGAACCTCAATATTGAGTCCAGAAGGCTGTAGAGTTAACAGGTAGATAATGAGGTGCTGTTCTTCCTGCTTCTGCTGAGTCTCGTTAGAGCACTGCAGCAAACCCGAGACAGAGAAGTTGGCCAGGGAACAAGGTGGTGTTAGGAGTGAAGGACGAGTGGACCAAGGTGAGCCAGAGGGAACAGACCATGCAGAAAGCTAACAAGATTTTCATTTGATTTGATTATTATTGTCACATGTACCTAAGTGCAGTGAAAGGATTTGTTTTGCAAGCAGCACAGACAGGTCATAACATACAAGGACATACAGATCATAGGGTTATTAGACAGTGAGGCATACAAGGTTACAGCTGCACAGGAGGTGCACAAAAGCAAGATCAATATTTGGTTTGGAATTAGAGAGAGGTCCATTCAGCAATCTAAAAACAGCAGGGAAGAAGCTGGTTTTCAACCTGTTGGTACAAGTGCATAAGCTTCTGTATTTTCTGCCCCACGGAAAATGAGGGAAGAGAGTGTTACCGGGGTGGGGGGAGGGATCTCTGCTGATGATGAAGAGAATATTACCGGGGTGGGAGGGGTCTCTGATGGTGTTTGAAGAGAGTGTTACCGGGGTGGGAGGGGTCATTGCTGATGATGAAGAGAATGTTACCGGAGTGGAAGGGATCTGTGATGATGATGAAGAGAGTGTTACCGGGGTGGGAGGGGCCTCTGATGATGTTCGAAGTCAGTGTTACCGGGGTGGGAGGGGCCTCTGATGATGTTCGAAGTCAGTGTTACCGGGGTGGGAGGGGTCTCTGATGATGTTCGAAGTCAGTGTTACCGGGGTGGGAGGGTCTCTGACGATGATGAAGAGAGTGTTACCGGGGTGGGAGGGGTCTCTGATGATGATGAAGACAGTGCTACCGGAGTGTGAGGGGTCTCTGATGATGATGAAGAGAGTGTTACCGGGGTGGGAGGGGTCTCTGACGATGATGAAGAGAGTGTTACCGGGGTGGGAGGGGTCTCTGATGATGGTGAAGAGAGTGTTACCGGGGTGGGAGGGGTCTCTGATGATGATGAAGAGAGTGTTACCGGGGTGGGAGGGGTCTCTGATGATGGTGAAGAGAGTGTTACCGGGGTGGGAGGGGTCTCTGATGATGATGAAGAGAGTGTTACCAGGGTGGGAGGGGTCTCTGATGATGATGAAGAGAGTGTAACTGGGGTGGGAGGGTACTCTGATGGTATTGGAAGACAGTGTTCCCAGGGTCGGAGGGGTCTCTGATGGTGTTGGAAGAGAGTGTTACCAGGGTGGGAGGGGTCTCTGATGGTGATGGAAGAGAGTGTTACCGGGGTGGGAGGGGTCTCTGATGGTGTTGGAAGACAGTGTTCCCAGGGTGGGAGGGGTCTCTGATGTTTTTGCCAGCCTTTCTGTGGCAATGAGAAGTGTAGGCGTCCATGCATGGGAGGCTGACTTTTGTGGTGGCCTGAGGTGTGTACGCTTTTTGGTAGTGTCCTACGGTACTGGGCAGAGCAGTTACCGTATTAGGCAGTTATGCATCCGGATAAAGTGCTCTCTGTGGTGTTTCTGAAAATGTTGATAAATGTCCTTTTGGACATGCCGAATTTCCCATGCTGTACTGTGTCTTCTGGAATTTATTTGATTTTAGTTCTGCTGCTTTCGGTTGCCAGTTCCAGTTATTCATTGTAGTGGCCAGTATACTGAGTCTAGGTCAATGTGTTTGTTGACTGAGTCTGTGGCTGAGTGCCATGCTTATAGAAATTCTCTGGCTGTCCTGTTTAGCTTGTGCTATGATCATTGTGTTGTTCCTGTCGAATTTGTGGTCCTTGTCATCTGTGTGTATGGCTACTGGGGACAGCTGGTCGTGGCATTTAGTGGCTAGCTGGTGTTCATGGATGCGGATTGGTAGTTGCTGCCTATTTGCCCTATAAAGTGTTTTGTGCAGTCTTTGCATGGAATCTTGTAAATTCCATTTGTCTTACACGTGATGGGTATTGGGACTTTTATTTTGGTGAGACGTGTTTAAATTGTAATCATGTGTATGAACCAAATAAATTCCAGAAGACACAGTACAGCAACACTTCCCAGGAGACTCCAAGTCACTGAAGATGTCACCTAGGTAAGGGACAAAACATCTGCAAATCAACTTCCCAGATCGGCGAACATACCCACAACTATGACAACTAGCACCGAGCTACAAATCTTTACACAAACCTTGAGTTTTGAGGTTAGATTGGTTGGGATTATAGTGTTGATGATGGGGCTATAGTAATAATGTAGGAGCCTGACATAGGTATTGTATTATCCAGATGTTCCAGGGATGGGTGTAGGGCCACGGAATGGCATCCGCTGTGGACCTGTTTCATCGGTAGGCAAATTGCAGGGAATCAAGGCAGGCTGGGAGGCTACAATTGATGTGGGCCATGACTAACCTCCCCAAGCACTTCATAATTATTGAGGTCAGAGCTACTGGGTGGTAGTCATTGATGCACGTTCTATGAGTTTTCTTTGCAACTGGTATGATGGTGGTTTACAGATTGTAGGAAAGGGAGACTAAAGATGTCAGCAAATACTTATCTGATATCTGAAGCAGTGACTGAGGGAGCAAGTACATCGGGGGCTCTCGGGGAAGGTGACTTCACACCACTTATATTCTGATCGAACTGAAAATAAAAAGTGTTGAGTCCATCAGGGAAGGTTGTGTTTTTGATTACTATTTTGCTCTGCTTCATTTTGTACCCCGTTATTTCATGTCGGCTTGACAGAGGTGACAGGTGCCTGTGTGGTTAGTTTGGAACTCTAACTTGGTCCAGTCTTGCCTCTTGGAATTTCTAATGGCCTTGTGGAGGTCATATCTGGATTTACTGGAAAGCTCTGGGTCATCTGATTTGAATGGTGCACACTTGGCCTTTTGTAGGCAATGGATTTCCTGTTTCATCCAAGGTTTCTGTGTGGGGGACAAACGGATTGACTTCTTTAGCACGCAGTCCTCGACACACTTGCTAATGAAGTCTATGATGGTAGTGTCATTTTCGTCTAGGATGTTTGCTGAATTCTTGAATGTGGTCCAACTCACCAATTCCAACAAGGAGGGGAGGGGAACATGTGTCTGGTGGTGGCCTCCTTGGGAGTGACAGAAATGGTGGTTAATGATCCTCTGAACATGGATGCTGGTGGGTTGGTAGGCGAGGATAAGGGGAGCCCTATTGTTCCTTTGGAAGGAAAGACAGGGAGTTAAGACAGAAGAGTGGGAGATCAGCCAGACTCAGCTAAGGGCCCTGTCAACAATGGTGCTGAGGATTCTTCGGTTGAGGAAGCAGGTGGACATTTCGGAGGCCGCCTTGTCAAAGTTGGCATTATCAGAACGGGGAGAAAGTGAGGACTGCAGATGCTGGAGATCAGAGCTGAAAATGTGTTGCTGGAAAAGCGCAGCTGGTCAGGCAGCATCCAGCTGTTCCGATATTCCTTTAACCGCCTCTCTTGTATAATTTATAAATCGCTGTTGATTATAAAAAATGTAATTTATCCAATCTACATTTTTATTAATTGTTACCCACCAAAAGAGAGCTGACTCAAAACCTGCTGCAATCTGGTTACGAGCTTTGAATTCAGGTACTCCCCTAGGGACTCCTACCGAGTCGAGATAAATCCTGTCATCAAAAGAAGTATCTAACAGTAATCTCTTACCCCTTCTCTTTTTCCCTACGATCTTCTCCTTCTCAAATGCCAAGGTAAATGGAATTGCCAATTGTACAATTGCACATATCCCTCTCCAATCCGGAGGTAGTGTGGGTCTCAATATTTTTCCTCCACAGATCTGCTCGGGGAACCTTTAGTGCTGAGTAGTTCCCTCCCTTCTCCGTTTCAGTAACATTCTTAATCTCTGTACATAATTTCAGCTCCCCCAAACCTCTCGACCGACTTGTACCTCGCCTGTGCATACACGACGTGTGATTTCCAACTGCGGCGGAAAATGTGGGGGGAACTTTTGCATCTTTCTTCTCCAAGGGAGGGAACATCAGAGATAGGGAGGTACAATTCCTATCATTCCATGCAGTCTCATCCTGGTACAGGGCTATCATACATTTCATGCCCTTCCTGTCTCGCTTCCACCCAAGCGGAAAGGGAACCACCTGGGCCACTGGCCTACCGGAGGCACATCCATAGCAATTGCTTTTGTTCAGACTTTTTACAGTATAGTTTACCCATTCAACCCAGGCATTTGCATCCCCGTACCCAGTTTCTATCTCGATGGTCTGTTTCAAGTCTTTTACCTCTATAATTTTTACTACTTTAGGATCATCGGGAGGGGTGAAATGTTGTATCTCATTATCCAGTAATTCTACCCGTTTTCCCTGTCCTACACTAATTCGAAAACAACAGCCCACGAACTCCTTCCCATTTGTTTTCATTTCAATCCCAAATGTTTCATTTAATTGTATCTCATAAGTGCCCCCCCCCCAAAACTGCTTCGTGACATGTGGTTTTCCTTATCGTTAGGTATATGGGGTTACACTTCTTATCAAGACAATTGCGAGCTGGTCGGAAGGGGGCCCGGTGTACTGTGACGAGACCATAATACCAGATACCATCCCCGAGGCCAACCCCATAGGACTTAAGATGTATCTCTGAGCTGCGGTACTGTCTCTGATTAACTACATTCCCACAATTTACTAAGCTGCATGCATCAGTGTCTATTATCAGACTCAGGAACCATTAATAATACATATGAAAATGATGTTTGACAAAATCCTAATACCAAGAGGGCTAGCATCATAACTCTAAACATTCCCAGTATTCTAATCATCATGCTGAAGCACAAAAAGGCTTAATATACAATCTTACAGAAATAATCCCGCGCTCGCGCCGCCACTGTATAGTCAGTTACTCAAAGTCTCTTTAGTCTGAGTTTTAGCGGGTCTTGCGTTGACTTGGCTGTCCAGACTTCTTCCTCAACTGGAGGGTCCACAGGCCCTTTGATCCGAGTGTAATGAGTCCAGCCTTTTTCCGCCGTCCTTATTGCCGTTTCGGTAGTCAAAAGAGCCTGGTACGGCCCTTCCCAGTCCGGCTGCAATTTAGTCTCTGTCCATGATTTTACTAAGATCCAATCACCCGGCCGGATGGGGTGAACAGTGAATTCAAGGGGCGGAGTCTGTGCCAATAAACCCTGTTTCCTGAGGAAAGACAAAGAGGAGGACAAGCCCAGTATATACTTCTTTAAAAACAAATCTTTAGTTTCGGGAATTGGCAATTCTCCATCCTTTCCCAGATAAGGTAATCCAAATAAGATTTCATAGGGGGATAGTCCCAAATCTTTCCTCCGCCAAGGGACAAGCCCAAAAGGCATCTTTTAAATCTATCACACTAAACCATCTGTGGTCATGAGGGATCTTACTTAATAACGTGTAGGGGTTTGGCACCACTGGGTGCCTGACCTGCACTATCCGATTTAATGTTCTCAAATCCTGCACCAATCGATAAGTTCCATCAGATTTCCACACTGGTAGAATTGGGGTATTATAAGGAGACATACATGGCTCCAACAGTCCATCTCTAATCAGTCCCTCAATTACTGGCTGCAGTCCTCGTTTACCTTCTATGGAAATAGGGTATTGTCGTTCACAGACAACGTCCCCTTTCCGTTTTAAATTTATTAAAAGGGGAGGGATCTGTAGTTTTCCACGATTCCCTTCTCTAGCCATACAATAGGGTCTATCTTTTCTCTGCATCCTCTGTCAACATTGCCAGTTGTACTACTAATTCTTTTTCCTGAATTCCAATCTCCAGTCCTAAGAGGATAATTAAGTCTCTCCCCAGTAAGTAACTTCCTATATCAGGGATATACAGCAGTTCCCCTGTGACCCTATCCTTAGGACCTTCTATCATCGTAGGTTCAAATACTGGAACAGTAAATCCTTCCCCTTTCACCCCTGAAACAGTAATTGACCATGTCGACATTTCTACCCTCTTTGGTTTAAAATTCAGCGATGACCGTGCCCCGGTATCTACTAGGAAGACTGCCTCCTCCCTACAGGGTCCCACCTTCAAGTTTATCAAGGGTTCCTGGTGGGCCCCCGAGGGCAGGAACCCCTGACACCCCTACTCTTCAACAAAGTTCATAAGCGGAATTGCCCTTTCTTCCCTTTGTAGATCAGGACACTCCCGCTTAAAATGCCCTATCTTTCCACAATAATAGCATCCTGCCTGTGGAGACTTCCATCTCTGCCCCTGTCGCTCAAACCCTCTATCAAATGCTCCCCCTTGTCCTCTCCCTCTCCCTCTTCCTCTCTGTCCTACATGCTGCCTCCTGCCGCTCCGGTTGCTCACTATTGGTTCCATTCTCCCCTTAATTACCTCATCAACTGTAGCTACCATCATTTTCGCCTTCTGTTTTTGTCTCTCATCCTCCCTCTTTACAAACACTTTCTGTGCCTCTCTTAACAATTCATCTAATGGTTTTTCACTCCACCCTTCTATCTTCTGTATCTTTCTCTGTATGTCTGGCCATGCTTTTGTCACAAAATGTACTTTCAACAGACCCTGTGCCACTGGGTCCTCAGGGTTCATTCCAGAATATTTCCGCATTGAGTCCCTTAATCTTTGCAGGAAAGCTGAGGGAGTCTCATCTTTCTCCTGTCTAACTTCAATGGCTTTAGTCAAATTCTGTGACTTCGGAACTGCCTCTCTTATTCCTTTTAGAATCAGGTCTTTCAATTCCCTCATTTCTTCTCTATGCTCCAGGTTTTGGTTTTCCCACTGGGGGTCTTTGAGGGGAAACTTCACCTCTCCCTGTCCAGCATCCCCATCTCCAACCGGGTGTTCCCTGTCCCTTATTTTAATGGCAGCTCCCCGAATAAGTCCCCTTTCCTCCCCAGTAGATAATATATTCAAAATAGACATTAACTCAGCCCAGGTAGACAGACTGGGCCCCAGAAATTGATCAATTTGTTCAGACAACCCCACCGGATCCTCAACCAGGACCTTCATTTTCTTTTTAAATGTTCTGACCTTCCCACTAGTGAGGGGGGGCACTTACAAACCCAATCTCTTTGTCCCCTATGGGTACCTCCCGAAGGGGATATGTCGTCACGTTCTTTCCCTTTTTCTTTCTTTAAAGAGATATTGCAATATTTCTAGCTCCCCATAACTTCAAACACCAATTCATCAATTCATGCTTGACTAACCTTTAAAGCCTGTTCCTAACTTATAAATATATTTATATATTTACGTTCATTTCTTCAGTATTTAATAGTTAAAATGCAAAATGCATACAGTTCCCAATTTTGCAATTCACTGTAATTACCCAGTTTTAATCCTTTAATTTAGATCCAAAATTAGTTTTCTTAAATAGTCCTGACCAATCATTGCTCAATTATAATACTATAGGTCATAAAATAATCAGAGCTGCCTTAAAAGAATTTGTCTACTCAAGTTTTTTAAAAAAAACTTCTAATGCATGAACAATGGCTGAATCCAAGGTCACAGATATTAACCATAGAATTTTGCTTTTACTACAATCTAATGTTGAACTGAAACTTCAACTGTCCTCCATAAATCGCTTTTGTGTAAAGATAAAAGAGATTAGTTAGAAACTGATAGTAAGGCAGTCATGATCTGTAAAAAGAACAGGAGTTATCATTCTTTTTTTTCTTCTTCATAATCTGGATAGAATCCTTAACCTTAAAAGAAATCATGTTAAGTTTCCATAATAAAAATCAGATTCAAAACAGTCTTGGAACTCAAGCTCCAGGGAATAAAACACAAACATTCAATCACCAACAAACAAATGTTCACTCAAACCAAATCACAAAGGGTTAAACTTCCTACCAGCTGTGCAGCTCTTTTCATTCTCTCTCTCTCTCGCACATTGACATATAAATTCAGATATTCACAAACCCAGTCTTCGTCTGATCTGTACTTTGGCCAGAAGACAGCGGGACGAAGAATGGATTCCTTAGTCCATACAAAGCAACAATATTTAATCATCTTTCTCCCTTGTACAAGTATTATTTTGCCAATTCCACAACATCCTGCCCAAAGGACGTTCTGGAGGTATGTTGTAAGGGACCCCGCCTCCATTTCCATTGCCTTTTCCTTACTTTGTTTTCCCGGAGGCTTTTTCCTTACCCACAGCACAATCCATATTGAGTTCCTTCGTTAGTCCCTTATTAACTACTAAAGCCCAATCCCGGCCACCAAGGCAATACTTAAAAGTCAATTTTCTTACCCTGGTCTGTGCACAGAGTTGCCTGGTCCCTTCTTTCCGTATTGTCTATCAACCTCCTATCACTGTCTGATTCAGATGTCTCTCTTGTAGGATTCACACCAGTCACCCAAGGGACTGGACCAAACCGGGACACGAGACCCCTCCTCAATGGGGAACGGGACACATCTTCCCAGTGTCCAAGGCCAGACACTCCCCCCGGTGATGGAAGAAAATCCCGGACACGAGCCCCCAATTGTGAGAAACAAAAGCTCACTCACTTTAATAATTTCAGTCCGAGACCAAATATCTGAAACAGAGTCGTTTATTTGTACACTTGCAAGTGGGTGCCATGTCTAATTGCCAGGTAAGGCAATGACAAATGCACAGTAAACCCCAACAAACTCTCGCAATTTATACAGTTTTTTCCCATATGTTTTCCTTATTCCACTGTTTAGATTAGATTACTTTACAGTGTGGAAACAGGCCCTTCGGCCCAACAAGTCCACACCGACCCGCCGAAGCGCAACCCACCCATACCCCTACATTTACCCCTTACCTAACACTACGGGCAATTTAGCATGGTCAATTCACCTGACCTGCACATCTTTGGACTGTGGGAGGAAACCGGAGCACCCGGAGGAAACCCACGCAGACACGGGGAGAACGTGCAAACTCCACACAGTCAGTCGCCTGAGGCGGGAATTGAACCCGGGTCTCTGGCGCTGCGAGGCAGCAGTGCTAACCACTGTGCCACCGTGCCGCCCACAACTGTGCCACCGTGCCGCCCACACTGTGCCACCGTGCCGCCCACGGTTTGTTCCCTGCTTCGCTTACGTCACTCATTTCCTTAAGACTGATCCCACAACTTCTGTTTATCCGGCCTTGTCAGTGACAAATGTCTATCTCTGCCTCCTATAAGGTTGTTTGACGTCATCCCATCCTTTGCTTACCATTATCTGCTCCCTCCACCTGCGCTGCCCCTCACAGCATCTTATTACTAAGCCCTTTTAATTGGGGTTTGTTCCTGTGTCTCTGTACAAGTGGGGAAACAGATGTTTTTCCTGTTTGCCCATACATCCACCATTGTTCTGTAATCACGTCTCATGCTAACATACCATTTTCTTTAACGGATTATATGTTTCCTCATGTTTGCTAAGTCAGCTCTCGTCCGAAACAATCCCAAACTAATGTGAATTCATTTACTCTGTATCAGAACGTATAATTGCAGAAATAACATTAATTCACCTATATCCCACAGCGAGGATAAGGAGAACCCTATTGTTCCTTTGGAAGGAAAGACAGGGAGTTAAGACAGAAGGGCGGGAGATCAGCCAGACTCAGCTAAGGGCCCTGTCAACAATGGTGCTGAGGATTCTTCGGTTGAGGAAGCAGGTGGACATTTCGGAGGCCACCTTGTCAAAGTTGGCATTATCAGAACGGGGAGAAAGTGAGGACTGCAGATGCTGGAGATCAGAGCTGAAAATGTGTTGCTGGAAAAGCGCAGCAGGTCAGGCAGCATCCAAGGAGCAGGAGAATCGCGTTTCGGGCATGAGCCCTTCTTCAGGAATTCCTGAAGAAGGGCTCATGCCCGAAACGTCGATAGTTCCTGAAGAAGGGCTCTTGCCCGAAACGTCGATTCTCCTGCTCCTTGGATGTTGCCTGACCTGCTGCGCTTTTCCTGCAACACATTTTCAACTCTGATCTCCAGCATCTGCAGTCCTCACTTTCTCCTCCTGGTTGGAAGTTAGGAACAGCAAGGGAACAGCCACCTAACTGGGGGTTTTCTACAGACCCCCCTACTAGCAGTTTGGAGATCGAAGAACTCAAAGGTGGACAGATTTTGGAAAAATGCAGATGTAGCAGTGTTGCTGTTATGGGTGACTTCAACTTTCCCAGTATTGACTGGAATCTCCTGAGTGCAGAAGGTTTGGATGGAGCTGTTCTTGTCAGGTGTGTTCAGGAGGGTTTCCTAACTCAGTACGTAGACAGACCGAAAAAGGGAGAGGCCATTTTGGATTTGGTGCTCAGCAATGAACCAGGACAGGTGTCAGATCTTGCAGTGGGAGACAATAACCACAACTGCCTCACATTTACCATAGCCTTGGAGAGGGAAAGGAACAGTTACTTTGGAAATATAGTTAATTGGGGAAAAGGAAATTATGACGCTATCAGACAGGAGTTGGGAAGTACAGATTGGGAACAATTGTTCCACAGAAAGGGTACAACAGACATGTGGAGACTGTTTAAGGAGCAGTTGTTGCGAGTGATACACTAGTTTGTTCTCTGAGACAGGCAAGAAGGGGTAAGGTTAAGGAGCCTTGGATGGCAAGAACAGTGAAGCTTCTCATCAAAAGGAAGAAGGCGGATGAAGCAAGGGTTTAGCACAGCTTTAGAGGATTGCTGACTTGCTACAAAGGAGCTCAGATATAGACTGAGGAGAGCCAGGAGGCGTCACGAAAAAGGCTTAGTGGGAAGGAATAGGAAGAACCTGAAGGCATTTTACTCATACATGAGGAATACGAGAATGGTCATGCAAAAGGTAGGGCCGATCAGGGATTAGAGTGGTGCTGGAAAAGCACAGCAGATCAGGCAGCATCCGATGAGCAGGATCTAATCTTGACTGTGATCTCCAGCATCTGCAGTCCTCAGTTTCGCCAACTTGTGCGTGGAGTCTGAGGAGAGAGGGGAAGCTCTAAGTGAGTTTTTTTCTTCGGTTTTCATTAAGTAAAGAGACCTTGTTGTGAATGAGAACTTTGAGGAGCTGGGAAACAGGCTTGAATAGATCAAGACTGATGAAGTTGATGTGCTGGAAATTTTGGCAAGCATTAAGATTGATAAGTCCCCAGGGCCAGACCAGATTTATCTCTCACACCAGATTTATCCTAGGCTGCTCCGGGAAGGGAGAAAGGAAGTTGCTAAGCCATTGGTGAAGATCTTTGCTTCTTCAGTCTCCACGGGAGTTTTACTGGAGGATTGGAGGGAGGTGAATATTGTTCTCTTTTCAAGAAGGGGAATAGGGAAATCCCTGGCAATTACAGACCAGTCAGTCTCACGTCTGTGGTCAGCAAGATTTTGGAAAGAATTCTGAGGGATAGGATTTATGAGAATTTGGAAAAGCATAGCGAGATTAAAGGCAGTCAGCATGGCTTTGTGAGGTCATGCCTCACAAATCTTATTAAGTTCTTTGAGGAGGTGACAAGACAGGTCGACGAAGGTCGAGCAATGGATGTGGTGTACTTGGACTTCAGCACAGCATTTGACAAGGTTCCCCGTGGTAGGCTCATTCATAAAGTCAGGAGGTATGGGATACAGAGAGGTTTGGCTATCTGGATTCAGAATTGGTTGGCTGACACAAGGCAGAGAGTGGTTGTAGATAGAAGGTATTCTGCCTGGAGGTCAGTGTTGTGTGGGGTCCCGCAGGACTCAGTTCTTGGGCCTTTGCTCTTTGTAGATTTTATAACTGACTTGGATGAGGGGGTTGAGGGGTGGGTTGGTAAATTTGCAGATGACACAACGGTTGGAGGTGCCGATAATTGTATCAAGGGCTACAGTGCGACATAGACAGGATGCAGAGCTGGGCTGAGAAATGGCAGATGGAGGTCAACCTGGATAAATGCAAAGTGATGCTTTTTTTTGTAAATATATTGATTGAAAAGAAAAAGATTTTTGAATTACTTTACAAAATTACAAAATTAATACAAAGTAGTGTATCCACTTTACAGTATAATAACAACACCAATATAAAATTTAAAATAACTAATTACTAATCTAGTCGACAAACTACCAAAACTCAAAATAAGATATAAAAAAGAAGATTCTATATATAAAAAAAACACAGTATCGTACATTACTAACAACACTAAAAGAAAAAAAAATGAAGGTAAAAAATAAATAGACATGCATTCAAAATAAAATTATAGCAAGTCATAACAAAACCCGTATTTATTCGGGATTCTTCCTCCCAGGGGCCCCTGAACCAACGAACATCATCCTCACGGCTAAAAGGCCCTAAACAGTATGGCCGATACATCTGCATCGGTGTAGTTCAAAAAGGGCTGCCATGTCCTGATTCTGTTTGTTTGATGCACCATATTTTCAAGGAAGTCCAGGGGAGTATAATCCATAACTACCCCTTTGCCAATTTGAAAGTCCTGGGGGACTTTTCAATATCCAACTTACTAAAATATTTTTCCTCGCACAAAAGGAAAGGATAGTAAATAGTTTCTTCCCGGATGCATCTAGAGAAGGAAAATTTGGAAAGCTCAAAAAGAGAGACACTGGATCCAGGCCAATCTCCATTCCCAAAATCTTTGGCAAGGCATTCGCTGTGTTATCCCAATATCTACGGATCTTATGGCATGTCCACAATCAATGATTGAGAGTCCCAACTTCTATTTTACATTTAGGGCACATTGGGGATGCTCCTGCCTTGACCTTTGCAAGCCGCTCTAATGCCATATGAGCCCTATGAGGTATCTTCAATCGAATAGCCTGAGTTCTATTACAGGTAGAGACCTTCCTGGCATTTTCCCAGCTATCCTCCCATATCTCTAAGGAGATTTCCATCCCTAATTCTTGATTCCAGGTTTTATATAACCGTTCCATGTCCTTTGAAAACTTATTACCTAGCGAGTGGTAGAGAGTGCTGACTGAGGGTGCACCCATCAGCCGAAGCACTCTCCTTTCCATATCTGATTTGTACCGATTAGTCATCAATGTGGTCATTTTTTGTATGAAGTCTCGTACTTGAAAATATCGAAAAAGGCCTGTACTAGGCAACCCGAATTTCTGGCGCAACTGTTCGAAGGACGTTATGACCTCCTCATCGAACAGATCTCCCACAGGAGATACCTCTGGTCTCACAAATTTTAAATCCAGCATCGCATCAGTCAAGCCTGGCTGAAATCCCAACGTTCCCACTATAGGAGTAGAAGGGGAGGTTTTTTATAAATTACCCTTATTCTGTCGCATTATCCTCCAAGGTTTGATTGTATTTAATACATTTGGGTTTTACAATGATCTGTAATAACTCTCATCTTATCCATAAATAATAGATTGATGAGGGGGCATTTTGCTTGGGAAACCTCAATAACCTGAAGAAGGGCTTATGCCCGAAACGTCGATTCTCCTGTTCCTTGGATGCTGCCTGACCTGCTGCGCTTTTCCAGCAACACATTTTCAAACCTCGATATCCAACCACATTGATTGTGTGTCACAAGAGATCCAATCAGCAACATATGATAACAGAGAACCCAGTTGGTACCTTCTGAAATCCGGAAAATCTAGACCTCCCCTTACTTGTGGGAGCTGTAACTTATCTAATTTAATAAGAGGCTGCCTATGGTTCCAAATAAAGGAGCCGAGCCAACCATAAAGCTTACGCAGCGCCTGTCTCGGCAACATCAGAGGAAGTATTCTCATGGGGTATGTAGGTGAGGTAGAATATTCATCATGACCAAACCTCTTCTTCCTCGTCAGGATATCGGGAGACCTTCCCAGCGTTGGAGGTCCTGCCTTATTTTCTCCAATTAATGCAAGTAATTAGCTTTGTATAGCTGACCAAATATAGGGGTAATAAAAATACCTAAATAGAGAAAACCTCTCAGTGACCACTGAAAAGGGAAGCAGGATCCAGCTGGAAAATTGGATGTGCTGGTAAGACCTCCTAGCAGTATGGCCTCTGATTTCATAAAGTTAATTTTGTAACCTGAAAACGTACCAAACAAGTTAACCACTTGGATTAAGCGGGGCACAGATATCGATGGTTCGTTTAAGAAAAGAAAGACGTCGTCCGCGTAAAAAATGATTTTATGCTAAACCCGATCCTCCCTCCGGGGCCGTTATATTAGGGTTGGTTCGGATAGCTTCCGCCAGCGGTTCAATCACTAGTGTAAATAGTAGTGGTGAGGTAGGGCACCCTTGATGACAATCTCTGCCAACACTAAAGCTATCCGATCTTATGCCGTTGGTAATCACCGCTGCTCTAGGGTCGTTATATAATACTGCGACCCACTTGGCAAAGACCTCTCCAATGCCAAACGGTTCCATAGTATAAAATAGATATGGCCATTCTACCTGATCAAATGCCTTCTCTGCATCTAGGGAGATGACTAATCCCAGTATCGTTCCCTGTGGCAGACTTATACCATGTTTAACACTCTTCTAATATTATTAGTAGATCTGCAACCCTTGATAAACTCCGTCTGAGCCTCTTTTATAATAAATGGTAAAACCCTCTCCAATCTTAATGCCAACATTTTTGAGAGAATTTTAAAGTCCACATTCAATAAGGATATAGGTCTGTAAAAAGTACAGTCATCTGGGGCTTTTCCTTTCTTAAGAATGAGAGAGATATTTGCTTCTCTCAGGGAGGGCGGGAGGCTACCCTGACTATATGAATAATTAAACATATCTGTAAGTGGTCCAGCCGATTCGTCTATAAATTCTTTATAAAACTCAGCCTGAAATTCGTTTGGCCCGGGTGCTTTACCGCTCTGGAGCTGCCTCACCACCTCCTGGACTTCCAGGGTTGTAGGGGCAGCGTTCAAAAGCGACACCTACTCCCAAGGTTAAGCCCGAAAGGGCCAGATTTTTAAAAAAAGACTCCATCTTCCTCGCTCTATCTTCAGAGCTCTCCGACTTATACAACTCGAAGCAGAACTTTCTAAAGGCTGCATTGATCTTTTTAGGATCACAAGTCAGGGTACCAGCACTCTCTGTAATAAACGTAAAGGATTGGGGAGCCTTTTTCTTTCTAGCAAGGTATTGCCGTGCTTAAATAATCTCTGCTTCACAAATAGAATCTCCCTCTTTGCTGTTTGACTAAGTGCGGTATTCAATAATAGACAATAGGTGCAGGAGTAGGCCATTCTGCCCTTCGAGCCTGCACCGCCATTCAATATGATCATGGCTGATCATTCCTAATTAGTATCCTGTTCCTGCCTTATCTCCATAACCCTTGATTCCACTATCTTTGAGAGCTCTATCCAACTCTTTCTTAAATGAATCCAGAGACTGGGCCTCCACTGCCCTCTGGGGCAGAGCATTCCACACAGCCACCACTCTCTGGGTGAAGAAGTTTCTCCTCATCTCTGTCCTAAATGGTCTACTCCGTATTTTTAAGCTGAGTCCTCTGGTTCGACACTCACCCATCAGCGGAAACATGTTTCCTTACTGCCAGAGTGTCCAATCCTTTCATAATCTTATACATCTCAATCAGATCCCCTCTCAGTTTTCTAAACTCAAGGGTATACAAGCCCAGTCGCTTCAGTCTTTCAGTGTAAGGTAATCCTGCCATTCCAGGAATTGATCTCGTGAACCTACGCTGCACTCCCTCAATAGCCAGAATGTCTTTTCTCAAATTTGGAGACCAGAACTGCACACAGTATTCCAGGTGTGGTCTCACCAGGGCCCTGTACAGCTGCAGAAGTACCTCTTTGCTTCTATACTCAATTCCTCTTGTTATGAAGGCCAGCATGCTATTAGCCTTCTTCACTACCTGCTGTACCTGCATGCTTGCCTTCATTGACTGGTGTACAAGAACACCCAGAGCTCTCTGTACTGCCCCTTTACCTAAATTGATTCCATTGAGGTAGTAGTCTGCCTTCCTGTTCTTGCCACCAAAGTGGATAACCATACATTTATCCACATTAAACTGCATCTGCCATGCATCTGCCCACTCACCTAACTTGTCCGGGTCACCTTGTAATCTCCTAACATCCTCATCACATTTCACCCTGCCGCCCAGCTTTGTACCATCAGCAAATTTGCTAATGTTATTGCTGATATCATCTTCTATATCATTAACATATATTGTAAAAAGCTGCGGTCCCAGCACGGATCCCTGCGGTACCCCACTGGTCACTGCCTGCCATTCCGAAATGGAGCCGTTTATCACTACCCTTTGTTTCCTATCAGCCAACCAATTTTCAATCCAATCTAGTACTTTGCCCCTAATACCGTGCGCCCTAATTTTGCTCACTAACCTCCTATGTGGGACTTTATCAAAAGCTTTCTGAAAGTCCAGGTACACTACATCTACTGGATTTCCCTCGTCCATCTTCAGATTTACATCCTCAAAAAATTCAAGAAGATTAGTCAAGCATGATTTCCCCTTCATAAATCCATGCTGACTCTGTCCTATCCTGTTACTACTATCCAGATGTGCCGTAATTTCATCCTTTATAATAGACTCCAGCATCTTTCCCACCACTGAGGTCAGAGTAACTGGTCTATAATTTCCTGCTTTCTCTCTCCCACCCTTCTTAAAAAGTGGTACAACATTAGCCACCCTCCAATCCTCAGGAACCGACCCCGAATCTATCGAACTCTGGAAAATAATCACCAACGCATCCACGATTTCCCGAGCCACCTCCTTCAGTACCCTGGGATGTAGACCATCAGGCCCCGGAGACTTATCAACCTTCAGACCTAACAGTCTCTCCAACACCAAAACCTGGCAAATATAAATTCCTTTAAGTTCAGGTCCTTCAGCCACTGTTACCTCAGGGAGATTGCTTGTGTCTTCCCCAGTGAACACAGATCTGAAGTGCCCATTTAATTCTTCTCTTTGTTCCCCGTAATATATTCCCCTGTTTCTGTCTTCAAGGGAGAGTGAGGTCTGCAGATGCTGGAGATCAGAGCTGAAAATGTGTTGCTGGAAAAGCGCAGCAGGTCAGGCAGCATCCAGGGAAGAGGAGAATCGACGTTTCGGGCATAAGCCCTTCTTCAGAAGGGCTTATGCCCGAAACGTCGATTCTCCTGTTCCCTGGATGCTGCCTGACCTGCTGCGCTTTTCCAGCAACACATTTTCAGCTCTGTCTTCAAGGGCCCAATTTTAGTCCTAACCATTTTTTTGCCTTGCACATACCTAAAAAAACTTTTGCTATCCTCCTTTATATTATTGGCCAGTTTACCTTCGTACCTCATTTTTCCTCTGCGTATTTCCTTCTTAGTAATCCTCTGTTGCTCTTTAAAAGCTTCCCAGTCCTCAGTTTTCCCACTTATCTTTGCTATCTTTGCAAAGTACTTCTGAGGGCTGTAATCCACTGTAATGTAGTTGTGGATGGCCTAGCAGCATACGCTGACTCAGCTGCCTTCAGGCGAGCCTCAAGCAGTCACTGTTGTTCTCCCTTTTGTTTTTTCCGGGTCGCAGAATATGAGATGACCAAGCCATGCGCATATGCTTTAGCAGTCTCCCACATCACCGATGGGTTACTGGCCGGACCTGAATTGATACTCCAGAAAATTTTAAATTCCTGCGAGAAATATTCTATGAGCTTACTATCCTTCAATAGGAAAGCGTCCATGCGCCAGTGTCGGGAACCCATCTTATCACCACTAGTCTTGATCTCTATATACGCTGCTGCGTGTTCGGAAATAGTTATATTTCCTATTTTACAAGACAATATTGAATTCAGAAAGGTCGAGGGGACAAAAAACATATCGATTCTGGTATGACACTTGTGTGGGTTAGAATTGAAAGTAAAATCCCTACCCTCAGGGTGAAAACACCTCCACACATCTACCAGTCCCAACTCCATATTCAGATCAGCCAACTGCCTCGATCTCAGAGATATACCCGCAGAGCTCCTACATATTCTGTCCACCTCGGGGTCGATAATACAATTACAGTCTCCCCCTGTAATTATGTGAGGCTCCCTGAGAGCCATCAACTTGGAGACCGCATCTGTTACAAATTTAAAAAGATGTGCCGGGGGCGATATACATTCAAAATCCATATGTTAGGGCTTTAAGTAATATATACCATTCAGACTCATCTTTTATTTGGCTTAGCATTTGGAAGGGAAAATGTTTCCGGATAAGAATGGCCACTCTGCTACTTTTTTGAGCTAAAAGATGAAAAGAACACCTGACCAAATCCTCCTGCTGCAGCTTCGAATACTCCTGATCAAGTAGATGTGTCTCCTGTAAAAGGGCTACATCAACGTTCTCTTTTTTAAGACTTGATAATATCTTTTTCCTTTTAATTGGCCAGCGGCTCCCCTTTGACATTCCAGGTGCACCGTTTAAAGGAATGACTAGCCATGATCGTTCAAGAAAGTCCGAGAACCCCCAGGAGGTAGAACCCCAATCAAAAAGCATTGAGTCGAGACCATAAACAATTCACATAAACTTAAAAATACAACCTTTAAAACAACTAAAAACAACTAAGAACTACTCCTAAAAAAAAGTAAGATATAATCAAGAGGAGACTTTCCCCCTTGTCCACAGGGGGCACTCCTACCGTCCAATAATCCCACCATAACACCTCCCAGCTAGAGCCATGCCCTCGGCTCAGATATCGTAATGTAAGATAAACAAATGCTAATGTCTTATAATACAAAAATTAGAAGTGGGCAACCCCAACCCGTCCCCTCAATATTATTACCGAGGCACTCTTTACAAAACAGGACTATAAAATAAAATGTATAAAATTACAATCCCAGCAAATATTAAAGAAAAGAAAACTCAGAAACATCCCCCAATAGCCGGATAAACCAAGTGAGTTATACTTAAGAGTTAAAAGAAAGAACTCCACCCCCAAGGAAGGATAGAAAAGAGAAAGGGGTAAGGGGGGAGGGAAAAAAGGGGGTAAAATAAAATCACTGTCCATGTTGTTCAAGTCCATCAGTCTATTTGAGAGCATCCAAAAATTCTTTGCTTTTTCCGGCGATCCGAAGTTACACACAGACCCTCCATGACTGAAGCACAGCGTTGCCAGGTCCCTGCCTGTTGCGAATTTCGTGGTCCTTTATCTTTGGTCATTTTAAAATGTACCAAACTGCTAAAGTTTGATGCAGAATGACTGTAGCTACAGGGAAAAAGCTATTTTTAGTAGTTTAAAAAGTGAGGGGAGGGTAGGTACCCCACTTTGCCTGGGTCCTGGGCAGAGCTCAGCAGACTCAGACCTACTGAGTCGCCGTCATCTTGAATCCCCCCCAAAATGATGCATTTTGGAAGGTCGAACTTCAGTGCTGAATATAGGATTAAAGACAGGATTCTTGGCAATGTGGAGGAACAGAGGGATCTTGGTGTTCAGGTGCATATATCCCTCAAAGTTGCCACCCGAGTGGATTGGGTTGTTAAGAAAGCATATGGTGTTTTGGCTTTCATTAACGGGGGATCGGGTTTAAGAGCCGCGAGGTTTTGCTGCAGCTCTACAAAACCCTGGTGAGACCACACTTGGAATATTGTGTTCAGTTCCGGTCGCCCTATTATAGGAAAGATATGGAGGAGATATTGGTGCTTACAGACATCATTCCTACTAGCATCATCTGAGATGTTTTTCCTGAACTTAATTCATTTACTAATGGTTACTGAATGACTCTCCAATACAGTGGGCAGATTTTGGATCAGTTTTGTTTGGCTCTGATTGGCATTTAGTTCCATGCTTTGAATTCTTTGCTCTTCAGTTATGATTTTCTTAAGTTGGGGGCTCAGTATCAGATGTTCTGATCCAGGGCTGCTAGATTTGTGGAATTAGCCTTAAGATCTAATTTTCCTTGAAAAGCTCAGGGTGTGACCACTGAGTGCTGCACCCCACTATCGAACTGAGCTGCTACAGTCATCATTTGAGTAATAAAGGTCATGTATCGGTATCTGGTGTGGGATGAACCACTTGGGCAGGCTGATACAGGAAATGTATACGACTACAGGCACTAACTCACGCTGTACATTATAGTATTTTATTATCATTGATTAAGACCAGACCGTTCGTCAGTCTAAGACTCATACTCAGACATGGACGTGGCAAGTTGTTTGGCGGTGCAGTTGGAATGATAACTGTCAGGTAGGGGATCGTCTGTGGTCTTTATTGTGGAAGGAGGTGACGTTGTAGTGACATTTATTTCGTCGGGGTGGGTTTCCCCTATCCATCCATCATCACTGTTCCCCCATTGACGGACAAGTACAAGTGATTGAAAAGGTTTCAAATGTCCTCTCTCACATTTTTTTGGAGGGGAATTTAGGGTCTGGCAAAAGCCATTACCCATCCCATGTAAACACACCTTTCCTATTCACAAATAAATTCAAACGCCTCTTCAAAATCTGTTCTCCTATGGTCATGTTCAGCATTCCATTCTGCTTTGGTTGAGGTAACACCAGAGTTCCTCTCACATTGAGCTACCAATCACTGCTTCCACAGCCAGGAACAATCGTCCCTCAAGGGTTAAAGTGGTGGCCAGCCTTCCACAAATTGAATAAAGAGCTGCCCCAGTTGTCACTGTTCTGTTGGCATTAGTTCTGTAGCTCAGAATCAATTGTGTTGAGCTTCAGCTGTGATGAGGTCTTCACCTGCCTTCTAACTTTCATATCCAAACAGGCCCGTGTCCTTGGTCATAATAATCACAAACTGTTTGAGCCTTTTAGACGTAATTCCAGGCTTGTCAGGTGCTACTTTAACCGTTACCTTCACATCAGCTCTCAGTACCTTTACTTGGTTGGTCATAGCATCTTGTTCGAGGTCGCGGATTTTCTGCTGGTCTTTGACCTGCTGTCTTGGCCCATTCAACTGTTTGCAGAATTGTCTTCTAAATGGTTTCACTCTCTGTCTCACTGGTCCTACCCTGTTACAATGTTCCCTGGCAATCTCATAGCCCTTCTTGTCATTAACTCATATGGAGTTAATGTAGTCATTCCGCTTCTTGTTGCTCCGAGTCTGCCCATCCTTTCCATGTCGTAGAGTCACAGAGTCCTCCAGCAGGAAGAAAGGCCGTTTGACCCAAACTGGCCCATGCCAACCAGAATGTCCGTCCACACTAACAGCATTTTCCTGTACTTGGCCCATATCCTTCTAAACCTTTCCTATCCATGTATTTGTTCAAATGCCTTTTAAATGTTGTTAATGTACCCACCTCAACAAGTTCCACTGGCAGCTCATTCCGCATGCTTACTACCCTCAGTATAAAAAGGTTGCCTCTCAGGTTCCCTTTTATATTTTCCCCTCTAACCTTAACTGATGCCCTCTGGTCCATGATTCCCCAACCCTGGGAAAATGACTGAGTACATTCACCCTAACCATGACTCCTGTGATCTTATGCACCTGTATAAGGACCCCCTCAATCTCCTCCGCTCTAAAGAAAAAGTCCTAGCTTGTCCAACCTCTGCCTATAATTCAGACCATTGGGTCCAGGAAACACCCTTGTAAATTGCTTCTGGTTTCTTTCCAGTTTAATGACATCCTTCCTATAATAAGGTGATCAAAACTGAACGCAGTACTCCAAGTGCAGCCTCACCAACTTCCTGTATAACTGCAACATAACTTCCCAACTTCTACTCTCAGTGCCCTGACTGATGAAGGCCAGTCTAACAAAAGTCTTCTTCGCTGCTTTGTCCACCGGTGACTCCACTTTCAGAGAACTGTGCACCTGAACTCCAAGGTCCCTCTGTTCCACTACCCTCCTTAAGGCCCTACCATTCACCATGAAATTTCTATCTTGATTTGACTTTTTAAAATGCAAACCTCACACTTATCTATATTAAACTCCATTTGCCATTTATCTCGGCTTACTTCCCCAGCTGATCAAGGTCGTGCTGCACTTTCTGATGACCTTCCTCACTGTACATGATACCAGTTAGTTTAGTAGGAGAAAGTGAGGACTGCAGATGCTGGAGATCAGAGCTGAAAAATGTGTTGCTGGAAAAGTGCAGCAGGTCAGGCAGCATCGAAGGAGCAGGAGAATCGACATTTCAGGCATAAGCCCTACTTCAGAATTCCTGAAGAATACTGGCAAATACCAATAATGCTAATGTCCCATTTATATCTGGCCGAGAGCCAGAAGGCGCGTCGGGTCAGGCTGAGATCCGAAAGGCTTGTGGGCTACCCTGCATACTGTCGTCCCAGGGAAGGGGACGGGCTGTCCCAGAGGTGGCCGGAAGGTGTGCCAGGATAGCCCACTGGCCGGATGGGTGGGTGAGAGGTGGGTGAGAGCCCAATGGTACGAAGGGGCAGGCTGAGATCCGGAAGGCTTGGGGGCTACCCTGCATGCTGTCGTCCCAGGGAAGGGGTCGGGCTGTCCTAGAGGTGGTCGAAAGGTGCTGCGGGTGGTTAGTGAAGCTGGAAAGTGGGTAGGCCGTCCTGACCGCTGTCACCCCGGGCGGGCTGTCCTAGAGGTGGTCAAAAGGTGTGTCAGGGCGGACTGAGAACTGGAAGGGGCATGGGATGGACGGAAGATGTGTAGGCGCGGGCTGCCTTAGAGTGGCCGGAAGGTGGGAGGGACAGGGGCTTGCTGGGTCTGTATTGTCTGCACTTTTGTATGTAACAGTATTGTCTCATGTAAAATGTCATTGTCACTGTCTTTTCATATGTGGAACTGGGATTTGAGGTTTGTCCTCATCTCCCTGTAAACTGGTTGAACAGTAGGGTTTGGGGCCTGGCTTTGCTGCTCTTCTCCCTTGTAAAATTGCTGTTGTATACAGCTGTAAATGTTAAGTTTTCCTTTTTGTGAACTGTTTGTAATGTTTTAATAAAATAATAAATAAATAAATAAATGGGACATTAGCATTATTGCTATTTGCCAGTATTCTGGGGACTTCTGGTTAAAAAAGAAGTATCATCAGGTGATTTAGAAACTCCTGAGTTCAGGGAACTGACTGTGGGTTGGCTGGTCACAGCCAGTGTGTTACTGTTGTCTTTGATAACTGATTCCTAAGCTGGCTGGTCACACAGACAGTGAATACTGTTATATTTTAGTTCACATTGGGGAACTTGTTTTTTTTGCCCATGTATTTTACTGGATGGTTGCAGCCTGTGTGTTACTCTTTTTGTTTTTTGAGCAAGGACGATGATGGTTTTTGTGGCAGGGCTTAGCCCTTGCACTATGGTTTGTAGTGTTTTCACCTTTTTGAGTGGTTAAGAAGTTGAAGAAAAGTTACTCCTGTTGCATTTGAAGTGAATGAGAAGTGATAATTTGTTTGAAACTTCTTTCAAAATGCCTGGGCCTCAGGCAGAAGTTCTAACAGTGTTTTGTTATTTCTGTTGGTAACAATGGACTGTCTAGTGAGCTAGAGATCGGGGGTGGAGTCAGGATGCGATCACATAAAGAATTGGTCCACCTCAGTGCTGTGAGCAAAACCATAATGCCAGAAGCAACCTCAAACCTGTGCAGGAAACTTGGATATCGTATTGAAATTAACAAAGGATTAACAGCTACAAGGGTTTACCAACAAAGATAATGACACACACTCAGGTAAGCGTGATACTTTATGAATCAAATCAAGACCTTTTTGACAGAGATCGTGTTTGGACTCAGCTCCTGTGAGTTAAAAAAAGCAAAACAAAACACATAAACAGGGGATACAGAAGGTCTTCTCAGTCGAGGGACTGACCTTGAGCTGTCTGGTCAGAGCCCATGCACTGTGCACATATAAATAAACGGTGACTTGATGATGGGAAACTTACCTCTGTATAATTATTCCAAAGACCATTTATTAGTCCTTCTTTGTTAGATAATACCAAATCTAAAGTAGCCAGTTCTCTGGTTGGCTCATTGACAAGTTGCTATGGGAAACAATCCCTTATACATTCAATGGGCCTTGCTTTGAGCCTTCCCTTGCCAAATTGAATAATCTAATCAATGTTCATGTTCAAATCACCTATAATTACTTTTGAGTCCTTCTCAATCCCTCATTATTGAAGAACATAGGAACATAAGAACCAGGAGCAGGAGTAGGCCATCTGGCCCTTCGAGCCTGCTACGCCATTCAATAAGACCACGACTGATCTTTACAGGCCTCAGCTCCACTTACCCACCCTCTCACCCTAACTCTTAATTCCTTTCCTGGTTTATACTATGCTAAACTTTGGCAGTATTGTTTTGGAGCCTGAAAATTACTCCTCGCAAGGGGTCTCTTCCCTTATCTTTTATTTCCACCCTAGACCCCAGTGCCAATATCATTTGTTACCACAGCCTTGATGCCATGCTTAAGCAATGAAACAACTCCACCTCCTGCTCGCTCTTGTCTCACCTTTCAGAATACTGAGTACCCTTGGACATTTAACTCCCAGTTCTGAACTTCCTGTAACCATGATTCAGTAATCCCCACCAGGTGTATCTGTATCTGTGTCATCAGCTCCTTGACTTTATTCCGAATACCGTGTGTGTTTAGGTCCAAGGTTTTTAAATCAATCCTACTTGTTTGTCTTTTTCTTTCAATATTTTCTTGTGCACCACGCTTTCCATACTCTCCATCCTTATTTATTCATTCATAATACTGAACCTCACCTCTGTCATTTACTCCAACTTGCAACTCACATTTTGATCTTTTATGAATCCTTCTCTCACCATAATCATTAGACTGACCCTGCCTGTTTGTCCTATTAGTCTTTACTGACTGCATACCTTATGACCTGTTGCATTGGATCCTAACCCTCTGCCTTAATGTATAAATCCATTCAAGTTGCACTAGTCACCATCCCCACCAGGATGTTGGTGCCCCTCCAGTTAAAATGCAACCTGTCTTTTTTGTACAGATCCCACTAACTTGGAAGAGAACCCAATCTACATATGGCCAAGCTCCCTGAACTCTCCATGCAGGACCTCATCATTCTTCCTTTCTATGTCATTGGTACAAGTGTGTACCATGACATCTAGCTGTTTACCAACCTTCTTCAGTATGTCCTGAGCATGCTTAGAGACATCCTTGACTCTGGCAACAGGGAGGCAACACATGTCTTGGTGTCTTGTTTGTGGCCATAGAAATGTCTATCTGTGTCTCTAACTATTGAGTCATTGACTACCACTATTTACCTGCACTTCAACCTCCCCTGCTGGTACTGTTCTATCTACTGCTGTTGTCATCCCCGATACGCAGTCCCCCTGAACAGTATCTAAAGTAGCTCACCTGTTTGAGATGGGGACAGCCACAGGGGCCTCCTGCATTGCTTTTCCCTTGTGACCATCCTGTATCTATCTGCCTCAGCCTTGGTTATGGCTACCTCCCTGAAACAGATGTCTATGACCCTCTCGGCCTCCTACCTGCTTCATCTGAGTGCCAGTTAATTTAAACAATCTGTTAAAAACTGTAGCTGAGACACACTTCCTCCAAATGTAACCATCTAGGACAGTTGAACTCTCCCAGAGTTGTCAGATAGGAGAAAGTGAAGACTGCAGATGCTGGAGATCAGAGTTACTTTCTGACAGAGTTGCCAGATGTCACACGTAGAGCACCTGATGTCCTTTACCAATTTTTTCACCTGGTTATGATTTAATTAGGAGAAGTGTCTATGTAAATCTCCCTTATTGTTTTGGCTTTAGCTAATAAAGCAGTTATTTGACCTATTTTCTCACTAAGTCAGTTCTAAAAGGTCATCCCTTCACTTGGAGGCTGTGTCCTCAGGGCCTATGAATAACAACATTTTCCTTACGCTCACTCAGTCCAGGCCTCTTAATATTCTATAGATTTCAATGAGATCTTCCCCCTCTTCCTTCTAAACAGCATTGATTATGGACCCAGAGTCCTCAATCACTGCACATGTGACATCTTCCCGTGTGCCAGTTGTGTCTCCAACCAGGGAGAGTATGCCCCCGATACTTATTGATTCCAATTTTGCTCAGGCTCCTTCATGCCATTCCTAATCAAATGCGACCCTGCTATCAAGGCCGTCACTTGCCCCTCCCCTCTGGGTTTCAGCTCTTTTGACCATGTTTGAACCAAGGCTGTAATGAGGTCAGGAGCTAATTGGCCCTGGCACAACCCAAACCAAGCATCAGTGAGTAGGTTAATGCTGCTTGCACGTGCTGCTTGATATCAATGCTGATGGCAATTTTCATTACTTTGCTGAAGATCGAGAGTAAACTGATGGGGCGGTAGCTGGCCAAGTTGTCTTTGTCCTGCTTTTTGTGTGCAGATAAATGCATCTTTACTGTATGATCTAGTGCTTCCAGGTGTGACTTTACCACGGCAGCAAGACATCCCTGCTCTATACTTGAACCCTTTCGCTATGAATGCCAACTTATCTTTCTCCTTCTTTACTGCCTGCATGCTTATCTTCAGCAACTGGTGCACAAAGACACAGACATCTCATTGTACATTCCCTTCTCTCAATTTATAGCCATTCAGATAATAATGTACCTTCCTGCTTTTGCTACGGAAGTGGAGAACCTCACATTTATCGACATTATCCATGTGTCCATGTACACAGATCTTTGAAAGTTGCCACCCAGGTAAATAGTGCAGTGAAGAAGGCATATGGCGTACTGGCTTTTACTGGTAGAGGAATTGAGTTCCGGAGTACTGAGGTCATGTTGCAGTTGTATAAGACTCTGGTGCGGCCGCATCTGGAGTATTGTGTGCAGTTTTGGTCGCCATACTACAGGAAGGATGTGGAGGCACTGGAACGGGTGCAGAGGAGGTTTACCAGGATGTTGCCTGGTATGGTAGAAAGATCGTATGAGGAAAGGCTGAGGCACTTGGGGTTGTTTTCATTGGAGAAAAGAAGGTTTAGGGGTGACTTGATAGAGGTGTACAAGATGATTAGGGGTTTAGATAGGGTCGACAGTGAGAATCTTTTTCACGTATGGAGTCAGCTATTACAAGGGGGCATAGCTTTAAACTTAGGGGGGGGTAGGTATAGGACAGATGTTAGATTAGATTAGATTTTAGATTAGATTAGATTACATTAGATTACAGTGTGGAAACAGGCCCTTCGGCCCAACAAGTCCACACCGACCCGCCGAAGCGAAACCCACCCATACCCCTACATTTACCCCTTGCCTAACACTACGGGCAATTTAGTATGGCCAATTCACCTAACCTGCACATCTTTGGACTGTGGGAGGAAACCGGAGCACCCGGAGGAAACCCACGCAGACACGGGGAGAACGTGCAAACTCCACACAGTCAGTTGCCTGAGTCGGGAATTGAACCCGGGTCTCTGGCGCTGCGAGGCAGCAGTGCTAACCACTGTGCCACCGTGCCGCCCACATTAGGGGGCGAGTCGTGAGTTCATGGAATGCCCTGCCAGTAGCAGTGGTGGACTCTCCCTCATTATGGGCATTTAAGCGGGCATTGGATAGGCATATGGAGGATAGTGGGCTAGTGTAGGTTAGGTGGGCTTGGATCGGCGCAACATCGAGGGCCAAAGGGCCTGTACTGCGCTGTATTCTTCTATGTTCTATGTTCTATATATACTTCATCTGGCATGTATTTGCCCACTCATTCAGCCTATCCAAATCACACTGCATTTGAATGCGTTCCCAATCAAGTTCGTTCTTTCTATACAGTGAAACTCAAGGAAAGGCAGCTGTATGTCCAACTCAGAATTGATTAGGAAATAAATTTCAATGAAATGAGAAATTGAGAAGGGAACAAAAGTACATTTTACTGTAATTTTTTAGCTTTGGTTGAGTGGTTAAGAAATTTAAGAAAAATTATTCCTGTTGCATTTGAAGTGAATGAGAAGTGATAATTTGTTTGAAACTTCTTTCAAAATGCCTGGGCATCAGGCAGAAGTTCTAACAGTGTTTTGTTATTTCTGTTGATAACAATGGACTGTCTAGTGAGCTCGAGATCGGGGGTGGAGTCAGGATGCGATCACATAAAGAATTGGTCCACCTCAGTGCTCTCACAAGTGAGCAAACCATAATGCCAGAAGCAACCTCAAACCTGTGCAGGAAACTTGGATATCGTATTGAAATTAACAAAGGATTAACAGCTACAAGGGTTTACCAACAAAGATAATGACACACACTCAGGTAAGCGTGATACTTGATGAATCAAATCAAGACCTTTTTGACAGAGTTTAGGAGCTACACAGCTTTGCATTGGAGTTTCTGTAATTTGAATTTGTTGATTATATTGACCTAGCATTTCTGGTGATGCTACTGGGCGGAACGGTAGCACAGTGGTTAGCACTGCTTCCTCACAGTGCGGGAGACACAGGTTCAATTCCCGCCTCAGGTGACTAACTGTGTGGAGTTTGCACATTCTCCCCGTGTCTGGGTGCTCTGGTTTCCTCCCACAGTCCAAAATGTGCAGGTCAGGTGAATTGGCCATGCTAAATTGCCTGTAGTGTTAGGTGCAGGGGTAAATGTAGGGGAATGGGTCTGGGTGGGTGCGCTTCGGCGGTTCGGTGTGGACTTGTTGGGCCGAAGGGCCTGTTTCCAAACTGTAAGTAATCTAATTAACATGGAACCATTCATTCGAATAGCTTACTGTTAGCACTCCAATCAACTTCAGGATCCAGATCTGCTCCTGGAAGGATGTGCATTGCAATTGACAGACAGTGGAAAAGATAATTGGTGATCTGTCTGGTTTCACTTGAACTGGCCAACACACTCTGCTGGTTTGGTGGAGGGAGGGTGCGAATGGTGCAGGTGAGGGCAGACTCCCCCAGTGGAGACTGGTTAGTAATGCACTTGAAGGAGTTCCAACCAAGTTTGTTCATTATATTCCCAAATCTCATTCAGGATTTCCTGATGATGCTGTATCTGTGTTTAGAATTTTGACCTTTCATAGCTAATTTGGTCAGTTACCCTTGTGAGAGAATGGAACTGAAGGTGTTGTTTTTCATTTTTAGTAGTTCAGTATCTGCTGAGTTTGTCAACAAAGATTCATTTGTTACTTTCCTATTCACCACTGCATTGTGCAAAGCCTTTTCATCAATTAAATCGCTTTGAAATATCCTGTTATGATGCTCAAAATGCATAAAGTTAATTTTCACACAACAAAGTTGTCAGCTGGAATATCTGCACAGTGCTCTGGAGTGATACTTGACCAGGTGACTGTTTTGCCAACTAAGTCACAGAGAGTCTGCAGTTTGGAGCTTTATTAATGTAAGTCAAATTAATTTTGATTTGTTAATGGTTGTATGTTTAAACCAAAACATAGGAGCAAATTGCTGCAGATGCTGGAATCAAAAAATATTCTGATGAAGAGTCACCTCGACTCAAACGTTAGCTTTGAGAGTGTGGTGCTGGAAAGGCACAGCAGGTCAGTCAGCATCAGAGGAGCAGGAGGATCAATGTTTCAGGCAAAAGTGTTGCGTGAGGAATGTTACCTTGCTGTCTGTCCACGGATATCACCTTGATTGATGTTCGAATATTAAGTAACGG
Source organism: Chiloscyllium plagiosum (assembly GCF_037043375.1). Taxonomy (NCBI): domain Eukaryota; kingdom Metazoa; phylum Chordata; class Chondrichthyes; order Orectolobiformes; family Hemiscylliidae; genus Chiloscyllium; species Chiloscyllium plagiosum. Next base: position 138,644,439 of record NW_028270143.1, on the reverse strand, counting down.
ATCATGTCCCAGCTGGATAGCTGAAACCAGATGTCTTGCTTGTTGGCTTCTTCAGCTCATGTTTCACCATTTTGATACTTTTCGGGTGGCTGGCTGCTGGTGCCTCAGTTGTAGATTTCACTTTTGAACGTGACTTGTGTAGTTACTAGTTCCTGATGAAGAGCTCATGCTCGGAGCATCGATTCCCCTGCTCCTTGGATGCTGCCTGACCTGCTGTGCTTTTACGACATAGAACATAGAAGATTACAGCGCAGTTGAGGCCCTTCAGCCCTTGATGTTGCGCCAACCTGTCGAACCAATCTGAAGCCCTTCTAAACGACACTATTCTATTTTCGCCCATATGACTATCCAATGACCGTTTAAATGCCCTTAAAGTTGGCGACTCAACTACTGTTGCAGGCAGTGCGTTCCATGCGCCTACTATTCTGAGTGAAGAAACTACCTCTGACATCTGTCCTATACCTATCACCCCTCAATATAAAGCTAAGTCCCCTCAGGCCAGCCATCACCGTCCAAGGAAAAAGGCTATCACTGTCCACCCTGTCTAACCCTTTGATTATCTTATATATCTCAATTAAGTTGCCTCTCAAACTTCTTCTCGCTTAATATATTCTTTTTTAATGCTGCAGTTTCTGCACACAGCTTCTTTCCAGCAGCAATTTGCTGCTGCCTGACATGTGTTTCCACAGCAGTGGCAGTTTTGTGTCTGCGTTGGTGCTTGTCCCTGGGCCACCATTTTGTGAACTCTCAGCCACCATTTTGTGAGGTGTTGACCTTCCTTGGCTGCGAGTTCCATCACGGTTGCCATTCCCAGCACTTTCATTTAAGTGTAGTCACCTTTGCGTCAGTAATCTCTTCTGGATCGCTTCACATCTTACGGCAGGCTGCTACAAAAGGTAGAGTCTCGTGGGATCTGAGGTGAGTCGGCTAGCTGGATACAAAACCGACTCGGGGCGCATTTTTCGGAAAGGAGATCAGTAACTAGTGGCGTCCCGCAGGGCTCAGTGCTAGGACCTTTGTTGTTTGTGACGTGTAAATAAATGATCTGTACAAAGAGCTGTACAAAACTCCAGTTAGGCTACAATTGGGATATCGCGCGCAATGCTGTTCGGCACACTACCAGAAGGACGTGGATGCTTTGGAGAGGGTGCAGAGAAGGTTTACCAGCACGTTGCCTGCCCTGGAGCGCTTCTGCTGTGAGGAGAGATTGAATAAACTTGGATTGTCGTCACTGCAAAGACGGAAGCTGAGGGGCGACCTGATAGTGGTCGACAGCATACTGAGAGGCATCGAAAGGGTGGGGTGGCGAGTCAGTGGGTACAGGTTCACGGTGAGAGGGGGAAAGTGAGAAGGGAAAAGTGCGGGGAAAGGTTTTCACACAGAGGATGGTGGGTGCCTGGAACGCGTTGCCAGTCGAAGCGCTGGAAGCAGGCACATTAGGAACGTGGGTTGGTACATTAGGAACTTGCAGCGTGGGTTGGTACCTGGGACTTCGATGTTGTGGCTATTACGGAGACATGGGTAGAACAGGGACAGGATTGGCTGTTGCAGGTTCCAGGGTTTAAATGTTTTAGTAGGGTCAGAGGTGGGGGTAAAAGAGGGGGAGGTGTGGCATTGCTTGTCAAAGATAGTATTACAGCTGTGGAAAGGACGATGGATGAAGACTCGCCGTCTGAGGTAGTTTGGGCTGAGGTTAGGAATAGGAAAGGTGAGCTCACCCTGTTAGTAATTTTTTACAGGCCTCCTAATAGTCCTAGAAACGTAGAAGAAAGGATTGCGAGGATGATTCAAGAGAAGAGTGAAAGTAATAGGGTGGTTGTTATGGGGGACTTTAACTTTCCTGATATTGATTGGGAAAGCTATAGCTCAAGTTCGTTAGATGGGTCAGTGTTTGTCCAATGTGTGCAGGAGGGTTTCCTGACACAATATGTAGATAGGCCAACAAGAGGTGAGGCCATACTGGATTTGGTTCTGGGTAACGAACCAGGCCAGGTGTTAGAATTAGAGGTAGGTGAGCACTTTGGGGACAGTGACCACAATTCGGTGACTTTTACTCTCGCGATGGAGAGGGATAAGTGTGCACTACAGGGCAAGAGTTATAGCTGGGGGCAGGGAAATTATGATGCGGTGAGGCATGACTTAGGATGTGTGGCTTGGAAAAGTAAGCTTCAAGACAAGGGCGTAACTGATATGTGGAGCTTGTTCAAGGAGCAACTATTGAGTGTCCTTGATAAGTATGTACCCGTCAGGCAGGGAGGAAAGGGTCGTGTGAGGGAGCCGTGGTTTAATAAGGAATTGGAATCCCTTGTTAAATGGAAGAGGGCGGCCTATGTAAAGATGAGGCGTGAAGGTTCAATTGGGGCGATTGAGAGTTATACGGTAGCCAGGAAGGACCTGAAGAGAGAGCTAAGAGCAGCAAGGAGGGGACATGAAAGGGCCTTAGTTGGTAGGATTAGGGAAAACCCTAAGGCTTTCTATAGGTATGTCAGGAATAAAAGAATGACTAGGGTAGGAATAGGTCCAGTCAAGGATAGTAGTGGGAAGTTGCGTGTGGAGGCTGAAGAGATTGGGGAGACATTGAATGAATACTTTTCGTCAGTATTCAATCAGGAACAGGACATTGTTGTCAATGTGAGTACTGAGTCACAATTAAGTAGAATGGATGGCTTTGAGGTATGTAGAGAAGAGGTGTTGGAAATTCTGGAAAGGGTGAAAATAGATAAGTCCCCTGGGCCTGATGGCATTTATCCTAGGATTCTCCGGGAAGCAAGGGAGGAGATTGCAGAGCCATTGGCCTTGATTTTTATGTCCTCGTTGTCTACAGGAGTAGTGCCAGAAGATTGGAGGCTAGCAAATGTGGTTCCCTTGTTCAAGAAGGGGAGTAGGGATAACCCTAGTAACTATTGGCTGGTGAGTCTCACTTCTGTTGTGGGCAAAATCTTAGAGAGAATTCTTCGGGATAGGATTTATGAACATCTGGATAGGAATAATGTGATCAAGGATAGTCAGCATGGTTTTGTGAAGGGCAGGTCGTGCCTCACAAACCTTATTGAATTCTTTGAGAAGGTGACTAAGGAGGTGAACGAGGGGAAAGCGGTAGATGTGGTGTATATGGATTTTAGTAAGGCGTTTGATAAGGTTCCTCATGGTGGACTACTGCAAAAAACACGGAGGTATGGCATTGAGGGTGAGTTGGAGGTTTGGATTAGGAGTTGGCTGGCTGGAAGAAGACAGAGGGTAGTAGTTGATGGCAAAGGTTCATCTTGGAGTGCCGTCACTAGCGGTGTTCCGCAAGGATCTGTTTTGGGACCATTGCTGTTTGTCATTTTTATAAATGACCTGGAGGAGGGGTTAGAAGGTTGGGTGAGCAAGTTTGCGGATGATACGAAAGTCGGAGGAGCTGTAGACAGTGAGGAAGGATGTGGCAGGTTACAGCGGGATATAGATAAGCTGCAGAACTGGGCAGAAAGGTGGCAAATGGTGTTCAATGTAGCTAAGTGTGAGGTGATTCACTTTGGTAAGAGTAATAAAAAGATGGGGTACTGGGCTAATGGACGGATACTTGGTAGTGTGGATGAGCAGAGGGATCTTGGTGTCCATGTACACAGATCTTTGAAAGTTGCCACCCAGGTAAATAGTGCGGTGAAGAAGGCATATGGCGTACTGGCTTTTATTGGTAGAGGAATTGAGTTCCGGAGTACTGAGGTCATGTTGCAGTTGTATAAGACTCTGGTGCGTCCGCATCTGGAGTATTGTGTGCAGTTTTGGTCGCCATACTATAGGAAGGATGTGGAGGCACTGGAACGGGTGCAGAGGAGGTTTACCAGGATGTTGCCTGGTATGGTAGAAAGATCATATGAGGAAAGGCTGAGGCACTTGGGGTTGTTTTCATTGGAGAAAAGAAGGTTTAGGGGTGACTTGATAGAGGTGTACAAGATGATTAGGGGTTTAGATAGGGTCGACAGTGAGAATCTTTTTCCAAGGGGGCATAGCTTTAAATTAAGGGGGGGTAGGTATAGGACAGATGTTAGGGGTAGGTTCTTTACTCAGCGAGTCGTGAGTTCATGGAATGCCCTGCCAGTAGCAGTGGTGGACTCTCCCTCATTATGGGCATTTAAGCAGGCATTGGATAGGCATATGGAGGATAGTGGGCTAGTGTAGGTTAGGTGGGCTTGGATCGGCGCAACATCGAGGGCCGAAGGGCCTGTACTGCGCTGTATTCTTCTATGTTCTATGTTTAAGGCTCACCTTGTTAGACACGTGAACGGGAGGCGGAACGGCGGGACTGAAACCACGTCTGGGCAACAAGTAGCACGTCCAAACAAGGAGTAGGAATCGGCACAGGCTCGCTGGGCCCTGTGTTATCGACCCGACGTGCCAAAGTCTCCGGCCACGTGTATAACTTTGGTGAATTTCTGCAAATACCTTGTAGACGGGGCTGTGACAGGGACCTTATTGGGGTGTCGACGATAATGAGGGCCACGGCGGGCATTTTTGCTGAGTTTGCAGATGGCACAAAGATAGCGAGAGGGACAGGTAGTTTTGAGGAAACGGGCAGGCTGCAGAAGGGCGTGGAGATGAAGGGCGAGTGGGGAAAGAAGTGACCAAGTGTGCGGTTTTGCACTTTGGTAGCAAGAACAATCGGGTAGACGATTTTCTGAACGAGGGAAAGGCTTTGCAAATCTGAAGCGCTGAGGGTCTTGGGAGTCTTAGTTCCAGGTTGTTTCATGATTAACATGCAGGTTCATCCGATGGTTCGGAAGGCAAATGCAGTGTCGGCATTCATTTCAAGCGGGCGAGAAAAAAGGAGCAGAGACGTGCTGCTGAGGCTGCATCAGACTCTGGTCTGACCACAGGTGGAATATCGGGAGCAGTTTTGTGCCCTGTACCAAAGGAAGGGATGCGCTGGTGTTGGAGGGAGTCTAGAGAAGGTTTACAAGCGTGTTCCCCCTGGGGCTGAAGGGTTTGTCACACGAGGTCTCTGGGTCTATACCCGATGGTGTTTCGAAAGGTAAGGCGGGATCTGACTGAACCTTACAGGCTACTGGGAGGCCTGGTCAGAGTGGATGTGAAGAAGATTAGATTAGATTACATTACATTACAGTGTGGAAACAGGCCCTTCGACCCAACAAGTCCACACCGACCCGCCGAAGCGCAACCCACCCATACCCCTACATTTGCCCCTTACCTAACACTACGGGCAATTTAGCATGGCCAATTCACCTGACCTGCACATCTTTGGACTGTGGGAGGAAACCGGAGCACCCGGAGGAAACCCACGCAGGCACGGGGAGAACGTGCAAACTCCACACAGTCAGTCGCCTGAGGCGGGAATTGAACCCGATGATCCCACTAGTAGGCGAGACGAGGACCTGGAAGTACAGCCTCAGGGTGAAGGGTCGTCCCTTCAGGCTGAGATGAGGTTGCATTTAAGACAGAGATAGAGAGGTTCTTGATTATAAGGGGATCAAGGGTTGTGGGGAGAGGGCAGGAGAATCGGGGTTGAGAAACCTGTGAGCCACGACCGAATGGCGGAGCGTGGGCCGAATGGCCCGATTCTGCTCCTACGTCTTATGGGCCGTCAGACCTTCCGTGGTCTTGCGGTCATGACAGAAAGCAGTTGTTTCCCAGAGGGTGGCGGCGGTCTGGAATGCACTGCTTGGGAGGGTAGCGAGGCGGGGAACCTCAAAACCTTGAAAAACTACTTGGATGAGCACTGGAAATGTCATAACCTTTCCTGGCTACGGACCAAGTGCTGGAAAGTGGGACTAGAGCAGACTTAGAGTAGCTTTGTCAGTGCGGACTCGGAGGGCCAAAGGGCCTCTTCTGTACTGTGTGACTGTGTGGGGAAGCTTTCTGATTCCCATCTGTTGATTGAGGCCGCCCCATTGATGCTTCCTGATGCGGAGCAGCCGGATGGATCCAAGTGCGCATTGAAGGTGAGAGGGTGGCAGAGAGCTTCGGAGCCTCCGTCCGTTTGGTTCAGGTTTCGTCTCGTCCTGATGCAAGCATCGATGTACGTGCTCAGTGGCTACCAATAGAGTGAAGGTGCAGTTGATCACTGACTCCACGCGTGGTGCTGCAGGTTGTAATGTCTAGACGAAAACAGAACTCGCTGCACCCTTCGGGAGAAGGGTCACTGGACTCGAAAAAGCGTTAATTCTGCTTTTTCCCCACAGATGCTGAGGTTTTGCTTACTGGGTGTTTTGCTTTATTTTGCATTTTAGACCTTGCTTTTTGATTGCACAGCCACTATCAAACCATTAGCTTGCTGTTAGCGCTGCAATTAGCACTCTTGAATCTTGATTTGCAATTCTAAGGAAGCAGACCGAATTGGAATGTTTGGAGCCGAACCAATAAAGGCTGATTTGCTGTAAATTGATCTTCACATCCCCGCCCCGTCGTGCTATTCATTTGCACGAGGTGGGTTGGGGGATGGGAGTTCACACTTTCCAAGACAAGATGGATTAGTCTGTAAGAGGTACTGTTCGTAAAGGTGAGCGAGCCGAGATTTCCTGACAGTGAGATTTTTCGGTCAGAATTCGAACCTGCTCCAATCATTTGCCTTGTGGGGAGGCAGGGATTTTTCACATTGGTAACAGCTGAGATTTTTAGAACGTCGAACAGAGCAGCGCAACAACAGGCCCTTCGGCAACTGTGAGAAACAAAACTCACTCACAATTCAGCCTGAGACAAAGCCTTGGAAACAAGAACATTTAATTCTTTACGGCCTTGCAAGAACAGGCGTTTTGCTCAAGCAATCAGGCTAGCAAAAGCGCGCGAAAACAAAACATGTAAGCATTCTTATTCAGTTTGCAAGTTGCGGAATCACGCCTCCCTTTTCCCATCCTATCATAAGCCGATTACCTCACTCGTTTTTCTCTAATTTTCCTTATCTGACTACCCTGCTGTCCTTGTCCTTGTCTGTTACAGCCTGTCTGCTATTTTATCCAGTTCCCCTTATCATACTATAAGCTTATTGTGAAATGCCCCTACTGCTACTTTTGTGGTCAGCTACAACACTTTAAAGTTATTTCTTAGTTTACAACTATTTCTTAAACAAAAACCTCTATATTCGTTAAAATCTTAGCCTTAGGTATGCTGCAAGAATCCCGCGACCGTTTGTGTAATGTTCCCCTTCCCCTCCCCCCACAACACCCCGTCACCCATCTGCAAAAACAACATCTCTAACTGCATTTCTAATCTCCCACAAACTGTCAGGGACATTTAAGCTACTGCTCGGCGAGCACACGCTGGACGGCAGTAAATTGAGGGGTGTGTAGGTTAGGTTGATCTTAGATTAAGAAAACTGCTCGGCACGACATCGTGGGCCGAAGGGCCTGTACTGTGCAATGTTCTAACTGCAGGCACATCCACACACATCAAAGACATGGAGGGCTCGGCTGAATCTATTGCTTTCTTCTCTACGTGTCACGTTTCATCGAGGTAGCGTCCTAGGCCCAAGCATCTTCAGCGAGTGGTGAGAATATGCAGTGCACTGCCTGAGAGAGAGGGTGCTGGAGGCAGATTCAATGGTGACTTTGGTCGGAGGGTCGGATACTTATCTGAAGAGAGAATATTTGCTGCAGGGCGAGTGGGACTGGGGAAGTTGCTCGTGCAGAGAGCTGATGCAGACATGACAGGCTGAATGTATCATTCAATGCGTGCAGTTCTGCAGTTGGTTACCGCCTCCTCAAAAACGCTGTGCTGGTCACGTGAGAAGTCACGTAAGCTTAGCCCTGACCCACTTGATTGGTGAGATACTGACGATCTCTACATGACCATGAGACAGTGGTTCACTGACAGGGGAAAAAAAGCAACTGCTGTAAACGGACCTGCTGCTCTCGTTAGAAATCCTGGGAGGACTACGGCGACAGGGAAACTGTCAGCAGTGATCTACAAGTCTTTGAACAGAATCAAGCTGATTGAAAACATGGAGGACAAATGGGACTTGAGGCAGTCCGCGGTATTGTAGTTATCGCTTCTCGGCCTTTTGGCTAAGATCAAGTGTCTGTTCTTATCAGGACGGGGGTCGAGTTGCGAGTCATCAGAGCTAGTGGAGATCATCGCTGGATCGTGATTGGACGTTGGAGGATTGTTTGGTTGTGCTGACCTGCTATTGGTGGATCTTCATGCTGGCTTCGGCCTAACGCCAATTCAGGGACCAGCCAACCTCCGAGCTATGGCCTCAACAGCTGCGCGCAGCCCTGGGCAGGGGGTTCGAAACACCGTCCGGGTGTCTGTCAAGCAGGTGGAGGGCCGTACACCGGTGGATCGCATCCTGTTTATTAAGAAGGTATTGCTAGGATGCTGTGGGTTCGCTGCAGCAGACGTGTACTGCCTGCAGGATTTCCCTGGGGCAGGCTACTTTGATGTGACCTTCAGGAGCGTGAAGCAGTGCGAACAGCTCCTGAAGGTCTTCAAGGAGAAGGAAGGGGAGCCGCTGTTCTCCATCTTGTCGGCAACCCCATTGTGTGTGCTTCCTGCACAGAGGAGCCGGGTGGTTACAATCCATATGTACAACCCCTATGTTCCAGCGGCTGATGTCCTGACTTTCCTGGGAAGGTACGTCCAAGTTGAGGGAGAAGCCACCGACGTGATCGACCCCTTTGGGATCTGGACCAGTAAGCGACAGGTCAGAGTGACTCTGAGGGTCGATGGCAATGGGAACATTCTTCACCCACCCTCGAGCTTCGCAATTGGAGGGAACAGAGGCTACCTGACATATGCAGGGCAGCCAAAAGTGTGCCGAGCCTGCGGGAAGTCGGGACATGTGCTGGCGGATTGCAAAGTGACCATCTGCAGGAACTGCAAACAGGAGGGTCACCTGACTAAGGACTGTCAGGAAGAAAAGAGCTGCAACCTGTGCGGAGAGGTGGGCCACGTGTACAAGACCTGCCCAAGACGGGGGGGCCCCACTTACGCACAGATGGCTGGAGGTGGCAAGGCGAGCCGTGGACCCCCAAAGACCAGTAACGTCCACCTAGACAGCAGGGAAACAGAGTCTGGTGGCACCCAGAAAGAAGAACAGGCTGGAGTAGAGGAGGTGGCAGCCAGCGGAGAGACACAGCAGCTGATCCTAGCTCTCGCTGGGCAGATGGAAGCAATGGAGGAGGAGCTAATCGAGCAGGCAGAGGAGTGGATACCTGTTATAAACAGGAAGAGAAAATCCGGCCACGCCCACAAAGCCTTCGAGCAAAGGGGGAAAAGACAGCTGCACGAGGGAGGGACGGCCAGCTCTTCGGATGGGGAAGACGGGCACAAAGAACATCATCACCACCAGAAGAAGAGACAGAGTGCCGTAGATAAAGAGGAGGGCATTTCCTCCCAACCAGGAAACAACGGACCCCCTGAAGTCCACCCTCCACCCAGTGAGAACCAGGGGGTACCCACTGTCCCACAACTACAGGTAACTGAGAGCTGCGATCCTCTGACAGTCCCATTGTCAGACACAGAACTGGACGGTGCGGACCCTTGCCTTGGCTCAATGACACCAGAGCAGGTAAATGACCCCAGTGAGGGCCTGGATAGCTACCTCAGCCCAGCGAAGGTCCAGCAGTTTGTGCACACCATGGGGATGCAGATAGCTACCCCAGAGACAGGACAGTCAAATGGACAATGGTAACCCCATAAACTGGGGGTTAAAGAAGTTTTTCCTTTGCTCTCATATAACAGGGCACCCACTCAGTAGGTGGGTTCCGCTGAAGCCACAGCTAAATAATAAGAGACTGGATGGTTAATGAAGGGAACTGTAAATAGGATAACTGTAAATTTGAGTAATTCAATCTGTTCTTTACGACATGGAATGTATATATTTATGAACGATATGACAAATTGTACAAGTACCAAAGATTTATTTATATGAATAAAGTATATTTTGAAATAAAAAAAAAAAAAAAAATCTGTTCTTATCAGTTTAATATCTGATACGTCCCTTATCTGGGGACCATATATTAAATTGATTTTTGGAGCAGGGAGATGGAATAGGGGCTTGCTCCGTCCACTCCACGCATCGACCTGGTATTGCAGTACCTCCGGGAACGGTGCACCCCTCATCTATAAATCTAAAAACAGCTTCATGTTTATAACTCAGGCTTTCGGTGCTTTGTGTCTGCTGGATGGGTTTGAGTACCAAGTGCTTCATTTCTCACACCTCACATCCAACCGGGCGTGAGTCGATTCAAACTCGTCTGTTCTAAGGTGGCTGCTCAGCTCCCGCTCCCTATCCTTCTCTCGCCATCTCTGTCTCTTGCGCACCTTGACACTTGCTCTCAATGTCATCCCCTCGGACCCCTGCTGCGTGCTGCACCTTCCCGCCAACGCCGGGCCCCGATCACACCACATGGTGTCAGAATTTGGGAGTCGCAGCAACCGTAGCTGCCCACCAGCTTTTCATACTCGCGAGCGACATTTCAGAAAAACAAGAGAAGGTCAACTGTGCTACGTTGCTGCATGCTGCTGGGGATGAAGCTATCTCGGGGTTCAGTCGTTTTGATTTTGATGACTTGAAAGAGAGATTTCGAGAACACTGTGAGCTAGGACAAAAATCATCGGGACGTATTTAAGGCACATGCTTTTCATCAGACTGCAAGGGCAGGCGGAATCGATAGGTACGTATGTGACTGACCGGAAAAACGAGGCAAAGGACTGTGAGTTTCAGCCATTTTCCGATTCACGGAGCCGCGACAGAATCGTGTGTGCTATCACGAATGACTGAGTCAGAGGCAGGTTACTCAGAGAGTCAATTCTCACTGGGAAAAGCAAAGAGACAGCACTAACTCGACAACAGCACGTGAGAAAACGTAGAACAAACAAACCAATGTTTGCTGACCGGAACTGGCCTGGAAAGATAATAAGGCAGGTAGGAGCACTGCAGATTATCCGGCACCTGGGCTGTGTACGCAGGGACTGGCACAACACCCCCTTGCCTTCTTTTGCACTTAGAATGCTGCCAGTTCTGGCTGAGGCAGCAAAGTCAGTCTCACACAAGCAGCGTGTGCCAGCTGTCTGTGACAACAAATTCCAAAGACTCACAACCCTCTGAGAGAAGACGTTTCTCCTGATCTCACTCTTAAATTGGTGCCTCTTTATTCTGTTCAGTTCTAGACACTCCCATGAGGGAAAATGTCCTCTCAGCATTTACCCTGTCGAGCCACGTAAGAATCCAATATGTTTCAATAAGATTGTGTCTCATTCATTTAAACTCAGGATCTACACTCATCTGGAGGTAGGGTTTACCGGGCTCAGTTTTACTGAAAAGCTGACCTCCGGCTAGTTCAGCAAATAGGTCGTTGAGCAAAGGGAAAGGAAACCGCCTAGCACACACCAGCAGGTGAACTGTTGCAGCATGATATTGCGGCTCCGGCACTCAATCCCTCTACGAATGAAACCTAACAGCCTTCTTAACAGCACTATCCACTTGGGTGGCAACTTTCAGGGATCTATGTACATGGGACTCCAAGATCCCTCTGCACATCCACACTACCAAGAATCTTTCCATCGACCCAGTACTCTGCCTTCCTGTTATTCTTCCCAAAGTGCATCACCTCACATTTAGCTGCATTGAACTCCATTTGCCACCTCTCAGCCCAATTCTGCAGTTTATCCAAGTCCCCCTGCAACCTGTAACATTCTTCCACACTGACCACCACTCCACCGACTTTAGCGTCGTCTGCAAATTTACTAATCCATCCACCTATGTTATGCCTGCATCTAAGTCATTTATAAAAATGACAAACAGCAGTGGTCCCAAAACAGACCCTTGTGGCACACCACTAGTAACCGGACTCCAGGCTGAATATTTTCCATCAACCACCACCCGCTGCCTTCTTTCAGAAAGCCAGTTTCTAAGCCAAGCTGCTAAATCACCCTCAGTTCCATGCCTCTGCATTTTCTCCAACAGCCTACCACGTGGAACCTTATCAAAGGCTCCCGGCGTCCTGCTTCTCTATCCCATTGAAAACAATAGCGTGCTTCTTTAGAATTCTTGATCAGTCACTCTCAGAATCTTGACAAGTGATTGCCTTCGGCCCAGTTGAGTTTGATTCTGTCCAACCACATTCTTGCCCATAAAGCTCTAAGATTTCCTTTGTTGACGCGCAGGCTGTGTCTTCAGACTGACCGTATAACTGAACGTTCCCACCGTGAAAGCACCTGTGTGTGTTCCTCGCTCAGTTTCTGAAGGTTGCAGCGCAACGTGACTCAGCCGTATCAATGAAACCGGTGTCCACCTCCATTCTTACCGGTTTGCCGTTCAGTAAGGGAGCGACCGGGGCGTCGGCAGCTATCGCCAGTATCTGTAACAACAACACCTCATTGGTTTGTGCGCCTGGGCTTTTGTCTTCTTGCCCTTTTTGTACCATTTAGGATTTCTTCCTGTACTTTCGCTGCAGGTTATTGGTACTTTCTCCCCCGAGCGCACCCACTTAATATATTCTTTTTTAATGCTGCAGTTTCTGCACACAGCTTCTTTCCAGCAGCAATTTGCTGCTGCCTGACATGTGTTTCCACAGCAGTGGCAGTTTTGTGTCTGCGTTGGTGCTTGTCCCTGGGCCACCATTTTGTGAACTCTCAGCCACCATTTTGTGAGGTGTTGACCTTCCTTGGCTGCGAGTTCCATCACGGTTGCCATTCCCAGCACTTTCATTTAAGTGTAGTCACCTTTGCGTCAGTAATCTCTTCTGGATCGCTTCACATCTTACGGCAGGCTGCTACAAAAGGTAGAGTCTCGTGGGATCTGAGGTGAGTCGGCTAGCTGGATACAAAACCGACTCGGGGCGCATTTTTCGGAAAGGAGATCAGTAACTAGTGGCGTCCCGCAGGGCTCAGTGCTAGGACCTTTGTTGTTTGTGACGTGTAAATAAATGATCTGTACAAAGAGCTGTACAAAACTCCAGTTAGGCTACAATTGGGATATCGCGCGCAATGCTGTTCGGCACACTACCAGAAGGACGTGGATGCTTTGGAGAGGGTGCAGAGAAGGTTTACCAGCACGTTGCCTGCCCTGGAGCGCTTCTGCTGTGAGGAGAGATTGAATAAACTTGGATTGTCGTCACTGCAAAGACGGAAGCTGAGGGGCGACCTGATAGTGGTCGACAGCATACTGAGAGGCATCGAAAGGGTGGGGTGGCGAGTCAGTGGGTACAGGTTCACGGTGAGAGGGGGAAAGTGAGAAGGGAAAAGTGCGGGGAAAGGTTTTCACACAGAGGATGGTGGGTGCCTGGAACGCGTTGCCAGTCGAAGCGCTGGAAGCAGGCACATTAGGAACGTGGGTTGGTACATTAGGAACTTGCAGCGTGGGTTGGTACCTGGGACTTCGATGTTGTGGCTATTACGGAGACATGGGTAGAACAGGGACAGGATTGGCTGTTGCAGGTTCCAGGGTTTAAATGTTTTAGTAGGGTCAGAGGTGGGGGTAAAAGAGGGGGAGGTGTGGCATTGCTTGTCAAAGATAGTATTACAGCTGTGGAAAGGACGATGGATGAAGACTCGCCGTCTGAGGTAGTTTGGGCTGAGGTTAGGAATAGGAAAGGTGAGCTCACCCTGTTAGTAATTTTTTACAGGCCTCCTAATAGTCCTAGAAACGTAGAAGAAAGGATTGCGAGGATGATTCAAGAGAAGAGTGAAAGTAATAGGGTGGTTGTTATGGGGGACTTTAACTTTCCTGATATTGATTGGGAAAGCTATAGCTCAAGTTCGTTAGATGGGTCAGTGTTTGTCCAATGTGTGCAGGAGGGTTTCCTGACACAATATGTAGATAGGCCAACAAGAGGTGAGGCCATACTGGATTTGGTTCTGGGTAACGAACCAGGCCAGGTGTTAGAATTAGAGGTAGGTGAGCACTTTGGGGACAGTGACCACAATTCGGTGACTTTTACTCTCGCGATGGAGAGGGATAAGTGTGCACTACAGGGCAAGAGTTATAGCTGGGGGCAGGGAAATTATGATGCGGTGAGGCATGACTTAGGATGTGTGGCTTGGAAAAGTAAGCTTCAAGACAAGGGCGTAACTGATATGTGGAGCTTGTTCAAGGAGCAACTATTGAGTGTCCTTGATAAGTATGTACCCGTCAGGCAGGGAGGAAAGGGTCGTGTGAGGGAGCCGTGGTTTAATAAGGAATTGGAATCCCTTGTTAAATGGAAGAGGGCGGCCTATGTAAAGATGAGGCGTGAAGGTTCAATTGGGGCGATTGAGAGTTATACGGTAGCCAGGAAGGACCTGAAGAGAGAGCTAAGAGCAGCAAGGAGGGGACATGAAAGGGCCTTAGTTGGTAGGATTAGGGAAAACCCTAAGGCTTTCTATAGGTATGTCAGGAATAAAAGAATGACTAGGGTAGGAATAGGTCCAGTCAAGGATAGTAGTGGGAAGTTGCGTGTGGAGGCTGAAGAGATTGGGGAGACATTGAATGAATACTTTTCGTCAGTATTCAATCAGGAACAGGACATTGTTGTCAATGTGAGTACTGAGTCACAATTAAGTAGAATGGATGGCTTTGAGGTATGTAGAGAAGAGGTGTTGGAAATTCTGGAAAGGGTGAAAATAGATAGGTCCCCTGGGCCTGATGGCATTTATCCTAGGATTCTCCGGGAAGCAAGGGAGGAGATTGCAGAGCCATTGGCCTTGATTTTTATGTCCTCGTTGTCTACAGGAGTAGTGCCAGAAGATTGGAGGCTAGCAAATGTGGTTCCCTTGTTCAAGAAGGGGAGTAGGGATAACCCTAGTAACTATTGGCTGGTGAGTCTCACTTCTGTTGTGGGCAAAATCTTAGAGAGAATTCTTCGGGATAGGATTTATAAACATCTGGATAGGAATAATGTGATCAAGGATAGTCAGCATGGTTTTGTGAAGGGCAGGTCGTGCCTCACAAACCTTATTGAATTCTTTGAGAAGGTGACTAAGGAGGTGAACGAGGGGAAAGCGGTAGATGTGGTGTATATGGATTTTAGTAAGGCGTTTGATAAGGTTCCTCATGGTGGACTACTGCAAAAAACACGGAGGTATGGCATTGAGGGTGAGTTGGAGGTTTGGATTAGGAGTTGGCTGGCTGGAAGAAGACAGAGGGTAGTAGTTGATGGCAAAGGTTCATCTTGGAGTGCCGTCACTAGCGGTGTTCCGCAAGGATCTGTTTTGGGACCATTGCTGTTTGTCATTTTTATAAATGACCTGGAGGAGGGGTTAGAAGGTTGGGTGAGCAAGTTTGCGGATGATACGAAAGTCGGAGGAGTTGTAGACAGTGAGGAAGGATGTGGCAGGTTACAGCGGGATATAGATAAGCTGCAGAACTGGGCAGAAAGGTGGCAAATGGCGTTCAATGTAGCTAAGTGTGAGGTGATTCACTTTGGTAAGAGTAATAAAAAGATGGGGTACTGGGCTAATGGACGGATACTTGGTAGTGTGGATGAGCAGAGGGATCTTGGTGTCCATGTACACAGATCTTTGAAAGTTGCCACCCAGGTAAATAGTGCGGTGAAGAAGGCATATGGCGTACTGGCTTTTATTGGTAGAGGAATTGAGTTCCGGAGTACTGAGGTCATGTTGCAGTTGTATAAGACTCTGGTGCGTCCGCATCTGGAGTATTGTGTGCAGTTTTGGTCGCCATACTATAGGAAGGATGTGGAGGCACTGGAACGGGTGCAGAGGAGGTTTACCAGGATGTTGCCTGGTATGGTAGAAAGATCATATGAGGAAAGGCTGAGGCACTTGGGGTTGTTTTCATTGGAGAAAAGAAGGTTTAGGGGTGACTTGATAGAGGTGTACAAGATGATTAGGGGTTTAGATAGGGTCGACAGTGAGAATCTTTTTCCAAGGGGGCATAGCTTTAAATTAAGGGGGGGTAGGTATAGGACAGATGTTAGGGGTAGGTTCTTTACTCAGCGAGTCGTGAGTTCATGGAATGCCCTGCCAGTAGCAGTGGTGGACTCTCCCTCATTATGGGCATTTAAGCAGGCATTGGATAGGCATATGGAGGATAGTGGGCTAGTGTAGGTTAGGTGGGCTTGGATCGGCGCAACATCGAGGGCCGAAGGGCCTGTACTGCGCTGTATTCTTCTATGTTCTATGTTTAAGGCTCACCTTGTTAGACACGTGAACGGGAGGCGGAACGGCGGGACTGAAACCACGTCTGGGCAACAAGTAGCACGTCCAAACAAGGAGTAGGAATCGGCACAGGCTCGCTGGGCCCTGTGTTATCGACCCGACGTGCCAAAGTCTCCGGCCACGTGTATAACTTTGGTGAATTTCTGCAAATACCTTGTAGACGGGGCTGTGACAGGGACCTTATTGGGGTGTCGACGATAATGAGGGCCACGGCGGGCATTTTTGCTGAGTTTGCAGATGGCACAAAGATAGCGAGAGGGACAGGTAGTTTTGAGGAAACGGGCAGGCTGCAGAAGGGCGTGGAGATGAAGGGCGAGTGGGGAAAGAAGTGACCAAGTGTGCGGTTTTGCACTTTGGTAGCAAGAACAATCGGGTAGACGATTTTCTGAACGAGGGAAAGGCTTTGCAAATCTGAAGCGCTGAGGGTCTTGGGAGTCTTAGTTCCAGGTTGTTTCATGATTAACATGCAGGTTCATCCGATGGTTCGGAAGGCAAATGCAGTGTCGGCATTCATTTCAAGCGGGCGAGAAAAAAGGAGCAGAGACGTGCTGCTGAGGCTGCATCAGACTCTGGTCTGACCACAGGTGGAATATCGGGAGCAGTTTTGTGCCCTGTACCAAAGGAAGGGATGCGCTGGTGTTGGAGGGAGTCTAGAGAAGGTTTACAAGCGTGTTCCCCCTGGGGCTGAAGGGTTTGTCACACGAGGTCTCTGGGTCTATACCCGATGGTGTTTCGAAAGGTAAGGCGGGATCTGACTGAACCTTACAGGCTACTGGGAGGCCTGGTCAGAGTGGATGTGAAGAAGATTAGATTAGATTACATTACATTACAGTGTGGAAACAGGCCCTTCGACCCAACAAGTCCACACCGACCCGCCGAAGCGCAACCCACCCATACCCCTACATTTGCCCCTTACCTAACACTACGGGCAATTTAGCATGGCCAATTCACCTGACCTGCACATCTTTGGACTGTGGGAGGAAACCGGAGCACCCGGAGGAAACCCACGCAGGCACGGGGAGAACGTGCAAACTCCACACAGTCAGTCGCCTGAGGCGGGAATTGAACCCGATGATCCCACTAGTAGGCGAGACGAGGACCTGGAAGTACAGCCTCAGGGTGAAGGGTCGTCCCTTCAGGCTGAGATGAGGTTGCATTTAAGACAGAGATAGAGAGGTTCTTGATTATAAGGGGATCAAGGGTTGTGGGGAGAGGGCAGGAGAATCGGGGTTGAGAAACCTGTGAGCCACGACCGAATGGCGGAGCGTGGGCCGAATGGCCCGATTCTGCTCCTACGTCTTATGGGCCGTCAGACCTTCCGTGGTCTTGCGGTCATGACAGAAAGCAGTTGTTTCCCAGAGGGTGGCGGCGGTCTGGAATGCACTGCTTGGGAGGGTAGCGAGGCGGGGAACCTCAAAACCTTGAAAAACTACTTGGATGAGCACTGGAAATGTCATAACCTTTCCTGGCTACGGACCAAGTGCTGGAAAGTGGGACTAGAGCAGACTTAGAGTAGCTTTGTCAGTGCGGACTCGGAGGGCCAAAGGGCCTCTTCTGTACTGTGTGACTGTGTGGGGAAGCTTTCTGATTCCCATCTGTTGATTGAGGCCGCCCCATTGATGCTTCCTGATGCGGAGCAGCCGGATGGATCCAAGTGCGCATTGAAGGTGAGAGGGTGGCAGAGAGCTTCGGAGCCTCCGTCCGTTTGGTTCAGGTTTCGTCTCGTCCTGATGCAAGCATCGATGTACGTGCTCAGTGGCTACCAATAGAGTGAAGGTGCAGTTGATCACTGACTCCACGCGTGGTGCTGCAGGTTGTAATGTCTAGACGAAAACAGAACTCGCTGCACCCTTCGGGAGAAGGGTCACTGGACTCGAAAAAGCGTTAATTCTGCTTTTTCCCCACAGATGCTGAGGTTTTGCTTACTGGGTGTTTTGCTTTATTTTGCATTTTAGACCTTGCTTTTTGATTGCACAGCCACTATCAAACCATTAGCTTGCTGTTAGCGCTGCAATTAGCACTCTTGAATCTTGATTTGCAATTCTAAGGAAGCAGACCGAATTGGAATGTTTGGAGCCGAACCAATAAAGGCTGATTTGCTGTAAATTGATCTTCACATCCCCGCCCCGTCGTGCTATTCATTTGCACGAGGTGGGTTGGGGGATGGGAGTTCACACTTTCCAAGACAAGATGGATTAGTCTGTAAGAGGTACTGTTCGTAAAGGTGAGCGAGCCGAGATTTCCTGACAGTGAGATTTTTCGGTCAGAATTCGAACCTGCTCCAATCATTTGCCTTGTGGGGAGGCAGGGATTTTTCACATTGGTAACAGCTGAGATTTTTAGAACGTCGAACAGAGCAGCGCAACAACAGGCCCTTCGGCAACTGTGAGAAACAAAACTCACTCACAATTCAGCCTGAGACAAAGCCTTGGAAACAAGAACATTTAATTCTTTACGGCCTTGCAAGAACAGGCGTTTTGCTCAAGCAATCAGGCTAGCAAAAGCGCGCGAAAACAAAACATGTAAGCATTCTTATTCAGTTTGCAAGTTGCGGAATCACGCCTCCCTTTTCCCATCCTATCATAAGCCGATTACCTCACTCGTTTTTCTCTAATTTTCCTTATCTGACTACCCTGCTGTCCTTGTCCTTGTCTGTTACAGCCTGTCTGCTATTTTATCCAGTTCCCCTTATCATACTATAAGCTTATTGTGAAATGCCCCTACTGCTACTTTTGTGGTCAGCTACAACACTTTAAAGTTATTTCTTAGTTTACAACTATTTCTTAAACAAAAACCTCTATATTCGTTAAAATCTTAGCCTTAGGTATGCTGCAAGAATCCCGCGACCGTTTGTGTAATGTTCCCCTTCCCCTCCCCCCACAACACCCCGTCACCCATCTGCAAAAACAACATCTCTAACTGCATTTCTAATCTCCCACAAACTGTCAGGGACATTTAAGCTACTGCTCGGCGAGCACACGCTGGACGGCAGTAAATTGAGGGGTGTGTAGGTTAGGTTGATCTTAGATTAAGAAAACTGCTCGGCACGACATCGTGGGCCGAAGGGCCTGTACTGTGCAATGTTCTAACTGCAGGCACATCCACACACATCAAAGACATGGAGGGCTCGGCTGAATCTATTGCTTTCTTCTCTACGTGTCACGTTTCATCGAGGTAGCGTCCTAGGCCCAAGCATCTTCAGCGAGTGGTGAGAATATGCAGTGCACTGCCTGAGAGAGAGGGTGCTGGAGGCAGATTCAATGGTGACTTTGGTCGGAGGGTCGGATACTTATCTGAAGAGAGAATATTTGCTGCAGGGCGAGTGGGACTGGGGAAGTTGCTCGTGCAGAGAGCTGATGCAGACATGACAGGCTGAATGTATCATTCAATGCGTGCAGTTCTGCAGTTGGTTACCGCCTCCTCAAAAACGCTGTGCTGGTCACGTGAGAAGTCACGTAAGCTTAGCCCTGACCCACTTGATTGGTGAGATACTGACGATCTCTACATGACCATGAGACAGTGGTTCACTGACAGGGGAAAAAAAGCAACTGCTGTAAACGGACCTGCTGCTCTCGTTAGAAATCCTGGGAGGACTACGGCGACAGGGAAACTGTCAGCAGTGATCTACAAGTCTTTGAACAGAATCAAGCTGATTGAAAACATGGAGGACAAATGGGACTTGAGGCAGTCCGCGGTATTGTAGTTATCGCTTCTCGGCCTTTTGGCTAAGATCAAGTGTAGTATCTGTTCTTATCAGTTTAATATCTGATACGTCCCTTATCTGGGGACCATATATTAAATTGATTTTTGGAGCAGGGAGATGGAATAGGGGCTTGCTCCGTCCACTCCACGCATCGACCTGGTATTGCAGTACCTCCGGGAACGGTGCACCCCTCATCTATAAATCTAAAAACAGCTTCATGTTTATAACTCAGGCTTTCGGTGCTTTGTGTCTGCTGGATGGGTTTGAGTACCAAGTGCTTCATTTCTCACACCTCACATCCAACCGGGCGTGAGTCGATTCAAACTCGTCTGTTCTAAGGTGGCTGCTCAGCTCCCGCTCCCTATCCTTCTCTCGCCATCTCTGTCTCTTGCGCACCTTGACACTTGCTCTCAATGTCATCCCCTCGGACCCCTGCTGCGTGCTGCACCTTCCCGCCAACGCCGGGCCCCGATCACACCACATGGTGTCAGAATTTGGGAGTCGCAGCAACCGTAGCTGCCCACCAGCTTTTCATACTCGCGAGCGACATTTCAGAAAAACAAGAGAAGGTCAACTGTGCTACGTTGCTGCATGCTGCTGGGGATGAAGCTATCTCGGGGTTCAGTCGTTTTGATTTTGATGACTTGAAAGAGAGATTTCGAGAACACTGTGAGCTAGGACAAAAATCATCGGGACGTATTTAAGGCACATGCTTTTCATCAGACTGCAAGGGCAGGCGGAATCGATAGGTACGTATGTGACTGACCGGAAAAACGAGGCAAAGGACTGTGAGTTTCAGCCATTTTCCGATTCACGGAGCCGCGACAGAATCGTGTGTGCTATCACGAATGACTGAGTCAGAGGCAGGTTACTCAGAGAGTCAATTCTCACTGGGAAAAGCAAAGAGACAGCACTAACTCGACAACAGCACGTGAGAAAACGTAGAACAAACAAACCAATGTTTGCTGACCGGAACTGGCCTGGAAAGATAATAAGGCAGGTAGGAGCACTGCAGATTATCCGGCACCTGGGCTGTGTACGCAGGGACTGGCACAACACCCCCTTGCCTTCTTTTGCACTTAGAATGCTGCCAGTTCTGGCTGAGGCAGCAAAGTCAGTCTCACACAAGCAGCGTGTGCCAGTTGTCTGTGACAACAAATTCCAAAGACTCACAACCCTCTGAGAGAAGACGTTTCTCCTGATCTCACTCTTAAATTGGTGCCTCTTTATTCTGTTCAGTTCTAGACACTCCCATGAGGGAAAATGTCCTCTCAGCATTTACCCTGTCGAGCCACGTAAGAATCCAATATGTTTCAATAAGATTGTGTCTCATTCATTTAAACTCAGGATCTACACTCATCTGGAGGTAGGGTTTACCGGGCTCAGTTTTACTGAAAAGCTGACCTCCGGCTAGTTCAGCAAATAGGTCGTTGAGCAAAGGGAAAGGAAACCGCCTAGCACACACCAGCAGGTGAACTGTTGCAGCATGATATTGCGGCTCCGGCACTCAATCCCTCTACGAATGAAACCTAACAGCCTTCTTAACAGCACTATCCACTTGGGTGGCAACTTTCAGGGATCTATGTACATGGGACTCCAAGATCCCTCTGCACATCCACACTACCAAGAATCTTTCCATCGACCCAGTACTCTGCCTTCCTGTTATTCTTCCCAAAGTGCATCACCTCACATTTAGCTGCATTGAACTCCATTTGCCACCTCTCAGCCCAATTCTGCAGTTTATCCAAGTCCCCCTGCAACCTGTAACATTCTTCCACACTGACCACCACTCCACCGACTTTAGCGTCGTCTGCAAATTTACTAATCCATCCACCTATGTTATGCCTGCATCTAAGTCATTTATAAAAATGACAAACAGCAGTGGTCCCAAAACAGACCCTTGTGGCACACCACTAGTAACCGGACTCCAGGCTGAATATTTTCCATCAACCACCACCCGCTGCCTTCTTTCAGAAAGCCAGTTTCTAAGCCAAGCTGCTAAATCACCCTCAGTTCCATGCCTCTGCATTTTCTCCAACAGCCTACCACGTGGAACCTTATCAAAGGCTCCCGGCGTCCTGCTTCTCTATCCCATTGAAAACAATAGCGTGCTTCTTTAGAATTCTTGATCAGTCACTCTCAGAATCTTGACAAGTGATTGCCTTCGGCCCAGTTGAGTTTGATTCTGTCCAACCACATTCTTGCCCATAAAGCTCTAAGATTTCCTTTGTTGACGCGCAGGCTGTGTCTTCAGACTGACCGTATAACTGAACGTTCCCACCGTGAAAGCACCTGTGTGTGTTCCTCGCTCAGTTTCTGAAGGTTGCAGCGCAACGTGACTCAGCCGTATCAATGAAACCGGTGTCCACCTCCATTCTTACCGGTTTGCCGTTCAGTAAGGGAGCGACCGGGGCGTCGGCAGCTATCGCCAGTATCTGTAACAACAACACCTCATTGGTTTGTGCGCCTGGGCTTTTGTCTTCTTGCCCTTTTTGTACCATTTAGGATTTCTTCCTGTACTTTCGCTGCAGGTTATTGGTACTTTCTCCCCCGAGCGCACCCACTTAATATATTCTTTTTTAATGCTGCAGTTTCTGCACACAGCTTCTTTCCAGCAGCAATTTGCTGCTGCCTGACATGTGTTTCCACAGCAGTGGCAGTTTTGTGTCTGCGTTGGTGCTTGTCCCTGGGCCACCATTTTGTGAACTCTCAGCCACCATTTTGTGAGGTGTTGACCTTCCTTGGCTGCGAGTTCCATCACGGTTGCCATTCCCAGCACTTTCATTTAAGTGTAGTCACCTTTGCGTCAGTAATCTCTTCTGGATCGCTTCACATCTTATGGCAGGCTGCTACAAAAGGTAGAGTCTCGTGGGATCTGAGGTGAGTCGGCTAGCTGGATACAAAACCGACTCGGGGCGCATTTTTCGGAAAGGAGATCAGTAACTAGTGGCGTCCCGCAGGGCTCAGTGCTAGGACCTTTGTTGTTTGTGACGTGTAAATAAATGATCTGTACAAAGAGCTGTACAAAACTCCAGTTAGGCTACAATTGGGATATCGCGCGCAATGCTGTTCGGCACACTACCAGAAGGACGTGGATGCTTTGGAGAGGGTGCAGAGAAGGTTTACCAGCACGTTGCCTGCCCTGGAGCGCTTCTGCTGTGAGGAGAGATTGAATAAACTTGGATTGTCGTCACTGCAAAGACGGAAGCTGAGGGGCGACCTGATAGTGGTCGACAGCATACTGAGAGGCATCGAAAGGGTGGGGTGGCGAGTCAGTGGGTACAGGTTCACGGTGAGAGGGGGAAAGTGAGAAGGGAAAAGTGCGGGGAAAGGTTTTCACACAGAGGATGGTGGGTGCCTGGAACGCGTTGCCAGTCGAAGCGCTGGAAGCAGGCACATTAGGAACGTGGGTTGGTACATTAGGAACTTGCAGCGTGGGTTGGTACCTGGGACTTCGATGTTGTGGCTATTACGGAGACATGGGTAGAACAGGGACAGGATTGGCTGTTGCAGGTTCCAGGGTTTAAATGTTTTAGTAGGGTCAGAGGTGGGGGTAAAAGAGGGGGAGGTGTGGCATTGCTTGTCAAAGATAGTATTACAGCTGTGGAAAGGACGATGGATGAAGACTCGCCGTCTGAGGTAGTTTGGGCTGAGGTTAGGAATAGGAAAGGTGAGCTCACCCTGTTAGTAATTTTTTACAGGCCTCCTAATAGTCCTAGAAACGTAGAAGAAAGGATTGCGAGGATGATTCAAGAGAAGAGTGAAAGTAATAGGGTGGTTGTTATGGGGGACTTTAACTTTCCTGATATTGATTGGGAAAGCTATAGCTCAAGTTCGTTAGATGGGTCAGTGTTTGTCCAATGTGTGCAGGAGGGTTTCCTGACACAATATGTAGATAGGCCAACAAGAGGTGAGGCCATACTGGATTTGGTTCTGGGTAACGAACCAGGCCAGGTGTTAGAATTAGAGGTAGGTGAGCACTTTGGGGACAGTGACCACAATTCGGTGACTTTTACTCTCGCGATGGAGAGGGATAAGTGTGCACTACAGGGCAAGAGTTATAGCTGGGGGCAGGGAAATTATGATGCGGTGAGGCATGACTTAGGATGTGTGGCTTGGAAAAGTAAGCTTCAAGACAAGGGCGTAACTGATATGTGGAGCTTGTTCAAGGAGCAACTATTGAGTGTCCTTGATAAGTATGTACCCGTCAGGCAGGGAGGAAAGGGTCGTGTGAGGGAGCCGTGGTTTAATAAGGAATTGGAATCCCTTGTTAAATGGAAGAGGGCGGCCTATGTAAAGATGAGGCGTGAAGGTTCAATTGGGGCGATTGAGAGTTATACGGTAGCCAGGAAGGACCTGAAGAGAGAGCTAAGAGCAGCAAGGAGGGGACATGAAAGGGCCTTAGTTGGTAGGATTAGGGAAAACCCTAAGGCTTTCTATAGGTATGTCAGGAATAAAAGAATGACTAGGGTAGGAATAGGTCCAGTCAAGGATAGTAGTGGGAAGTTGCGTGTGGAGGCTGAAGAGATTGGGGAGACATTGAATGAATACTTTTCGTCAGTATTCAATCAGGAACAGGACATTGTTGTCAATGTGAGTACTGAGTCACAATTAAGTAGAATGGATGGCTTTGAGGTATGTAGAGAAGAGGTGTTGGAAATTCTGGAAAGGGTGAAAATAGATAAGTCCCCTGGGCCTGATGGCATTTATCCTAGGATTCTCCGGGAAGCAAGGGAGGAGATTGCAGAGCCATTGGCCTTGATTTTTATGTCCTCGTTGTCTACAGGAGTAGTGCCAGAAGATTGGAGGCTAGCAAATGTGGTTCCCTTGTTCAAGAAGGGGAGTAGGGATAACCCTAGTAACTATTGGCTGGTGAGTCTCACTTCTGTTGTGGGCAAAATCTTAGAGAGAATTCTTCGGGATAGGATTTATGAACATCTGGATAGGAATAATGTGATCAAGGATAGTCAGCATGGTTTTGTGAAGGGCAGGTCGTGCCTCACAAACCTTATTGAATTCTTTGAGAAGGTGACTAAGGAGGTGAACGAGGGGAAAGCGGTAGATGTGGTGTATATGGATTTTAGTAAGGCGTTTGATAAGGTTCCTCATGGTGGACTACTGCAAAAAACACGGAGGTATGGCATTGAGGGTGAGTTGGAGGTTTGGATTAGGAGTTGGCTGGCTGGAAGAAGACAGAGGGTAGTAGTTGATGGCAAAGGTTCATCTTGGAGTGCCGTCACTAGCGGTGTTCCGCAAGGATCTGTTTTGGGACCATTGCTGTTTGTCATTTTTATAAATGACCTGGAGGAGGGGTTAGAAGGTTGGGTGAGCAAGTTTGCGGATGATACGAAAGTCGGAGGAGTTGTAGACAGTGAGGAAGGATGTGGCAGGTTACAGCGGGATATAGATAAGCTGCAGAACTGGGCAGAAAGGTGGCAAATGGCGTTCAATGTAGCTAAGTGTGAGGTGATTCACTTTGGTAAGAGTAATAAAAAGATGGGGTACTGGGCTAATGGACGGATACTTGGTAGTGTGGATGAGCAGAGGGATCTTGGTGTCCATGTACACAGATCTTTGAAAGTTGCCACCCAGGTAAATAGTGCGGTGAAGAAGGCATATGGCGTACTGGCTTTTATTGGTAGAGGAATTGAGTTCCGGAGTACTGAGGTCATGTTGCAGTTGTATAAGACTCTGGTGCGTCCGCATCTGGAGTATTGTGTGCAGTTTTG
This sequence comes from Chiloscyllium plagiosum, assembly GCF_037043375.1. Taxonomy (NCBI): domain Eukaryota; kingdom Metazoa; phylum Chordata; class Chondrichthyes; order Orectolobiformes; family Hemiscylliidae; genus Chiloscyllium; species Chiloscyllium plagiosum. Next base: position 138,618,912 of record NW_028270143.1, on the reverse strand, counting down.
GTCGCCATACTATAGGAAGGATGTGGAGGCACTGGAACGGGTGCAGAGGAGGTTTACCAGGATGTTGCCTGGTATGGTAGAAAGATCATATGAGGAAAGGCTGAGGCACTTGGGGTTGTTTTCATTGGAGAAAAGAAGGTTTAGGGGTGACTTGATAGAGGTGTACAAGATGATTAGGGGTTTAGATAGGGTCGACAGTGAGAATCTTTTTCCAAGGGGGCATAGCTTTAAATTAAGGGGGGGTAGGTATAGGACAGATGTTAGGGGTAGGTTCTTTACTCAGCGAGTCGTGAGTTCATGGAATGCCCTGCCAGTAGCAGTGGTGGACTCTCCCTCATTATGGGCATTTAAGCAGGCATTGGATAGGCATATGGAGGATAGTGGGCTAGTGTAGGTTAGGTGGGCTTGGATCGGCGCAACATCGAGGGCCGAAGGGCCTGTACTGCGCTGTATTCTTCTATGTTCTATGTTTAAGGCTCACCTTGTTAGACACGTGAACGGGAGGCGGAACGGCGGGACTGAAACCACGTCTGGGCAACAAGTAGCACGTCCAAACAAGGAGTAGGAATCGGCACAGGCTCGCTGGGCCCTGTGTTATCGACCCGACGTGCCAAAGTCTCCGGCCACGTGTATAACTTTGGTGAATTTCTGCAAATACCTTGTAGACGGGGCTGTGACAGGGACCTTATTGGGGTGTCGACGATAATGAGGGCCACGGCGGGCATTTTTGCTGAGTTTGCAGATGGCACAAAGATAGCGAGAGGGACAGGTAGTTTTGAGGAAACGGGCAGGCTGCAGAAGGGCGTGGAGATGAAGGGCGAGTGGGGAAAGAAGTGACCAAGTGTGCGGTTTTGCACTTTGGTAGCAAGAACAATCGGGTAGACGATTTTCTGAACGAGGGAAAGGCTTTGCAAATCTGAAGCGCTGAGGGTCTTGGGAGTCTTAGTTCCAGGTTGTTTCATGATTAACATGCAGGTTCATCCGATGGTTCGGAAGGCAAATGCAGTGTCGGCATTCATTTCAAGCGGGCGAGAAAAAAGGAGCAGAGACGTGCTGCTGAGGCTGCATCAGACTCTGGTCTGACCACAGGTGGAATATCGGGAGCAGTTTTGTGCCCTGTACCAAAGGAAGGGATGCGCTGGTGTTGGAGGGAGTCTAGAGAAGGTTTACAAGCGTGTTCCCCCTGGGGCTGAAGGGTTTGTCACACGAGGTCTCTGGGTCTATACCCGATGGTGTTTCGAAAGGTAAGGCGGGATCTGACTGAACCTTACAGGCTACTGGGAGGCCTGGTCAGAGTGGATGTGAAGAAGATTAGATTAGATTACATTACATTACAGTGTGGAAACAGGCCCTTCGACCCAACAAGTCCACACCGACCCGCCGAAGCGCAACCCACCCATACCCCTACATTTGCCCCTTACCTAACACTACGGGCAATTTAGCATGGCCAATTCACCTGACCTGCACATCTTTGGACTGTGGGAGGAAACCGGAGCACCCGGAGGAAACCCACGCAGGCACGGGGAGAACGTGCAAACTCCACACAGTCAGTCGCCTGAGGCGGGAATTGAACCCGATGATCCCACTAGTAGGCGAGACGAGGACCTGGAAGTACAGCCTCAGGGTGAAGGGTCGTCCCTTCAGGCTGAGATGAGGTTGCATTTAAGACAGAGATAGAGAGGTTCTTGATTATAAGGGGATCAAGGGTTGTGGGGAGAGGGCAGGAGAATCGGGGTTGAGAAACCTGTGAGCCACGACCGAATGGCGGAGCGTGGGCCGAATGGCCCGATTCTGCTCCTACGTCTTATGGGCCGTCAGACCTTCCGTGGTCTTGCGGTCATGACAGAAAGCAGTTGTTTCCCAGAGGGTGGCGGCGGTCTGGAATGCACTGCTTGGGAGGGTAGCGAGGCGGGGAACCTCAAAACCTTGAAAAACTACTTGGATGAGCACTGGAAATGTCATAACCTTTCCTGGCTACGGACCAAGTGCTGGAAAGTGGGACTAGAGCAGACTTAGAGTAGCTTTGTCAGTGCGGACTCGGAGGGCCAAAGGGCCTCTTCTGTACTGTGTGACTGTGTGGGGAAGCTTTCTGATTCCCATCTGTTGATTGAGGCCGCCCCATTGATGCTTCCTGATGCGGAGCAGCCGGATGGATCCAAGTGCGCATTGAAGGTGAGAGGGTGGCAGAGAGCTTCGGAGCCTCCGTCCGTTTGGTTCAGGTTTCGTCTCGTCCTGATGCAAGCATCGATGTACGTGCTCAGTGGCTACCAATAGAGTGAAGGTGCAGTTGATCACTGACTCCACGCGTGGTGCTGCAGGTTGTAATGTCTAGACGAAAACAGAACTCGCTGCACCCTTCGGGAGAAGGGTCACTGGACTCGAAAAAGCGTTAATTCTGCTTTTTCCCCACAGATGCTGAGGTTTTGCTTACTGGGTGTTTTGCTTTATTTTGCATTTTAGACCTTGCTTTTTGATTGCACAGCCACTATCAAACCATTAGCTTGCTGTTAGCGCTGCAATTAGCACTCTTGAATCTTGATTTGCAATTCTAAGGAAGCAGACCGAATTGGAATGTTTGGAGCCGAACCAATAAAGGCTGATTTGCTGTAAATTGATCTTCACATCCCCGCCCCGTCGTGCTATTCATTTGCACGAGGTGGGTTGGGGGATGGGAGTTCACACTTTCCAAGACAAGATGGATTAGTCTGTAAGAGGTACTGTTCGTAAAGGTGAGCGAGCCGAGATTTCCTGACAGTGAGATTTTTCGGTCAGAATTCGAACCTGCTCCAATCATTTGCCTTGTGGGGAGGCAGGGATTTTTCACATTGGTAACAGCTGAGATTTTTAGAACGTCGAACAGAGCAGCGCAACAACAGGCCCTTCGGCAACTGTGAGAAACAAAACTCACTCACAATTCAGCCTGAGACAAAGCCTTGGAAACAAGAACATTTAATTCTTTACGGCCTTGCAAGAACAGGCGTTTTGCTCAAGCAATCAGGCTAGCAAAAGCGCGCGAAAACAAAACATGTAAGCATTCTTATTCAGTTTGCAAGTTGCGGAATCACGCCTCCCTTTTCCCATCCTATCATAAGCCGATTACCTCACTCGTTTTTCTCTAATTTTCCTTATCTGACTACCCTGCTGTCCTTGTCCTTGTCTGTTACAGCCTGTCTGCTATTTTATCCAGTTCCCCTTATCATACTATAAGCTTATTGTGAAATGCCCCTACTGCTACTTTTGTGGTCAGCTACAACACTTTAAAGTTATTTCTTAGTTTACAACTATTTCTTAAACAAAAACCTCTATATTCGTTAAAATCTTAGCCTTAGGTATGCTGCAAGAATCCCGCGACCGTTTGTGTAATGTTCCCCTTCCCCTCCCCCCACAACACCCCGTCACCCATCTGCAAAAACAACATCTCTAACTGCATTTCTAATCTCCCACAAACTGTCAGGGACATTTAAGCTACTGCTCGGCGAGCACACGCTGGACGGCAGTAAATTGAGGGGTGTGTAGGTTAGGTTGATCTTAGATTAAGAAAACTGCTCGGCACGACATCGTGGGCCGAAGGGCCTGTACTGTGCAATGTTCTAACTGCAGGCACATCCACACACATCAAAGACATGGAGGGCTCGGCTGAATCTATTGCTTTCTTCTCTACGTGTCACGTTTCATCGAGGTAGCGTCCTAGGCCCAAGCATCTTCAGCGAGTGGTGAGAATATGCAGTGCACTGCCTGAGAGAGAGGGTGCTGGAGGCAGATTCAATGGTGACTTTGGTCGGAGGGTCGGATACTTATCTGAAGAGAGAATATTTGCTGCAGGGCGAGTGGGACTGGGGAAGTTGCTCGTGCAGAGAGCTGATGCAGACATGACAGGCTGAATGTATCATTCAATGCGTGCAGTTCTGCAGTTGGTTACCGCCTCCTCAAAAACGCTGTGCTGGTCACGTGAGAAGTCACGTAAGCTTAGCCCTGACCCACTTGATTGGTGAGATACTGACGATCTCTACATGACCATGAGACAGTGGTTCACTGACAGGGGAAAAAAAGCAACTGCTGTAAACGGACCTGCTGCTCTCGTTAGAAATCCTGGGAGGACTACGGCGACAGGGAAACTGTCAGCAGTGATCTACAAGTCTTTGAACAGAATCAAGCTGATTGAAAACATGGAGGACAAATGGGACTTGAGGCAGTCCGCGGTATTGTAGTTATCGCTTCTCGGCCTTTTGGCTAAGATCAAGTGTAGTATCTGTTCTTATCAGTTTAATATCTGATACGTCCCTTATCTGGGGACCATATATTAAATTGATTTTTGGAGCAGGGAGATGGAATAGGGGCTTGCTCCGTCCACTCCACGCATCGACCTGGTATTGCAGTACCTCCGGGAACGGTGCACCCCTCATCTATAAATCTAAAAACAGCTTCATGTTTATAACTCAGGCTTTCGGTGCTTTGTGTCTGCTGGATGGGTTTGAGTACCAAGTGCTTCATTTCTCACACCTCACATCCAACCGGGCGTGAGTCGATTCAAACTCGTCTGTTCTAAGGTGGCTGCTCAGCTCCCGCTCCCTATCCTTCTCTCGCCATCTCTGTCTCTTGCGCACCTTGACACTTGCTCTCAATGTCATCCCCTCGGACCCCTGCTGCGTGCTGCACCTTCCCGCCAACGCCGGGCCCCGATCACACCACATGGTGTCAGAATTTGGGAGTCGCAGCAACCGTAGCTGCCCACCAGCTTTTCATACTCGCGAGCGACATTTCAGAAAAACAAGAGAAGGTCAACTGTGCTACGTTGCTGCATGCTGCTGGGGATGAAGCTATCTCGGGGTTCAGTCGTTTTGATTTTGATGACTTGAAAGAGAGATTTCGAGAACACTGTGAGCTAGGACAAAAATCATCGGGACGTATTTAAGGCACATGCTTTTCATCAGACTGCAAGGGCAGGCGGAATCGATAGGTACGTATGTGACTGACCGGAAAAACGAGGCAAAGGACTGTGAGTTTCAGCCATTTTCCGATTCACGGAGCCGCGACAGAATCGTGTGTGCTATCACGAATGACTGAGTCAGAGGCAGGTTACTCAGAGAGTCAATTCTCACTGGGAAAAGCAAAGAGACAGCACTAACTCGACAACAGCACGTGAGAAAACGTAGAACAAACAAACCAATGTTTGCTGACCGGAACTGGCCTGGAAAGATAATAAGGCAGGTAGGAGCACTGCAGATTATCCGGCACCTGGGCTGTGTACGCAGGGACTGGCACAACACCCCCTTGCCTTCTTTTGCACTTAGAATGCTGCCAGTTCTGGCTGAGGCAGCAAAGTCAGTCTCACACAAGCAGCGTGTGCCAGCTGTCTGTGACAACAAATTCCAAAGACTCACAACCCTCTGAGAGAAGACGTTTCTCCTGATCTCACTCTTAAATTGGTGCCTCTTTATTCTGTTCAGTTCTAGACACTCCCATGAGGGAAAATGTCCTCTCAGCATTTACCCTGTCGAGCCACGTAAGAATCCAATATGTTTCAATAAGATTGTGTCTCATTCATTTAAACTCAGGATCTACACTCATCTGGAGGTAGGGTTTACCGGGCTCAGTTTTACTGAAAAGCTGACCTCCGGCTAGTTCAGCAAATAGGTCGTTGAGCAAAGGGAAAGGAAACCGCCTAGCACACACCAGCAGGTGAACTGTTGCAGCATGATATTGCGGCTCCGGCACTCAATCCCTCTACGAATGAAACCTAACAGCCTTCTTAACAGCACTATCCACTTGGGTGGCAACTTTCAGGGATCTATGTACATGGGACTCCAAGATCCCTCTGCACATCCACACTACCAAGAATCTTTCCATCGACCCAGTACTCTGCCTTCCTGTTATTCTTCCCAAAGTGCATCACCTCACATTTAGCTGCATTGAACTCCATTTGCCACCTCTCAGCCCAATTCTGCAGTTTATCCAAGTCCCCCTGCAACCTGTAACATTCTTCCACACTGACCACCACTCCACCGACTTTAGCGTCGTCTGCAAATTTACTAATCCATCCACCTATGTTATGCCTGCATCTAAGTCATTTATAAAAATGACAAACAGCAGTGGTCCCAAAACAGACCCTTGTGGCACACCACTAGTAACCGGACTCCAGGCTGAATATTTTCCATCAACCACCACCCGCTGCCTTCTTTCAGAAAGCCAGTTTCTAAGCCAAGCTGCTAAATCACCCTCAGTTCCATGCCTCTGCATTTTCTCCAACAGCCTACCACGTGGAACCTTATCAAAGGCTCCCGGCGTCCTGCTTCTCTATCCCATTGAAAACAATAGCGTGCTTCTTTAGAATTCTTGATCAGTCACTCTCAGAATCTTGACAAGTGATTGCCTTCGGCCCAGTTGAGTTTGATTCTGTCCAACCACATTCTTGCCCATAAAGCTCTAAGATTTCCTTTGTTGACGCGCAGGCTGTGTCTTCAGACTGACCGTATAACTGAACGTTCCCACCGTGAAAGCACCTGTGTGTGTTCCTCGCTCAGTTTCTGAAGGTTGCAGCGCAACGTGACTCAGCCGTATCAATGAAACCGGTGTCCACCTCCATTCTTACCGGTTTGCCGTTCAGTAAGGGAGCGACCGGGGCGTCGGCAGCTATCGCCAGTATCTGTAACAACAACACCTCATTGGTTTGTGCGCCTGGGCTTTTGTCTTCTTGCCCTTTTTGTACCATTTAGGATTTCTTCCTGTACTTTCGCTGCAGGTTATTGGTACTTTCTCCCCCGAGCGCACCCACTTAATATATTCTTTTTTAATGCTGCAGTTTCTGCACACAGCTTCTTTCCAGCAGCAATTTGCTGCTGCCTGACATGTGTTTCCACAGCAGTGGCAGTTTTGTGTCTGCGTTGGTGCTTGTCCCTGGGCCACCATTTTGTGAACTCTCAGCCACCATTTTGTGAGGTGTTGACCTTCCTTGGCTGCGAGTTCCATCACGGTTGCCATTCCCAGCACTTTCATTTAAGTGTAGTCACCTTTGCGTCAGTAATCTCTTCTGGATCGCTTCACATCTTACGGCAGGCTGCTACAAAAGGTAGAGTCTCGTGGGATCTGAGGTGAGTCGGCTAGCTGGATACAAAACCGACTCGGGGCGCATTTTTCGGAAAGGAGATCAGTAACTAGTGGCGTCCCGCAGGGCTCAGTGCTAGGACCTTTGTTGTTTGTGACGTGTAAATAAATGATCTGTACAAAGAGCTGTACAAAACTCCAGTTAGGCTACAATTGGGATATCGCGCGCAATGCTGTTCGGCACACTACCAGAAGGACGTGGATGCTTTGGAGAGGGTGCAGAGAAGGTTTACCAGCACGTTGCCTGCCCTGGAGCGCTTCTGCTGTGAGGAGAGATTGAATAAACTTGGATTGTCGTCACTGCAAAGACGGAAGCTGAGGGGCGACCTGATAGTGGTCGACAGCATACTGAGAGGCATCGAAAGGGTGGGGTGGCGAGTCAGTGGGTACAGGTTCACGGTGAGAGGGGGAAAGTGAGAAGGGAAAAGTGCGGGGAAAGGTTTTCACACAGAGGATGGTGGGTGCCTGGAACGCGTTGCCAGTCGAAGCGCTGGAAGCAGGCACATTAGGAACGTGGGTTGGTACATTAGGAACTTGCAGCGTGGGTTGGTACCTGGGACTTCGATGTTGTGGCTATTACGGAGACATGGGTAGAACAGGGACAGGATTGGCTGTTGCAGGTTCCAGGGTTTAAATGTTTTAGTAGGGTCAGAGGTGGGGGTAAAAGAGGGGGAGGTGTGGCATTGCTTGTCAAAGATAGTATTACAGCTGTGGAAAGGACGATGGATGAAGACTCGCCGTCTGAGGTAGTTTGGGCTGAGGTTAGGAATAGGAAAGGTGAGCTCACCCTGTTAGTAATTTTTTACAGGCCTCCTAATAGTCCTAGAAACGTAGAAGAAAGGATTGCGAGGATGATTCAAGAGAAGAGTGAAAGTAATAGGGTGGTTGTTATGGGGGACTTTAACTTTCCTGATATTGATTGGGAAAGCTATAGCTCAAGTTCGTTAGATGGGTCAGTGTTTGTCCAATGTGTGCAGGAGGGTTTCCTGACACAATATGTAGATAGGCCAACAAGAGGTGAGGCCATACTGGATTTGGTTCTGGGTAACGAACCAGGCCAGGTGTTAGAATTAGAGGTAGGTGAGCACTTTGGGGACAGTGACCACAATTCGGTGACTTTTACTCTCGCGATGGAGAGGGATAAGTGTGCACTACAGGGCAAGAGTTATAGCTGGGGGCAGGGAAATTATGATGCGGTGAGGCATGACTTAGGATGTGTGGCTTGGAAAAGTAAGCTTCAAGACAAGGGCGTAACTGATATGTGGAGCTTGTTCAAGGAGCAACTATTGAGTGTCCTTGATAAGTATGTACCCGTCAGGCAGGGAGGAAAGGGTCGTGTGAGGGAGCCGTGGTTTAATAAGGAATTGGAATCCCTTGTTAAATGGAAGAGGGCGGCCTATGTAAAGATGAGGCGTGAAGGTTCAATTGGGGCGATTGAGAGTTATACGGTAGCCAGGAAGGACCTGAAGAGAGAGCTAAGAGCAGCAAGGAGGGGACATGAAAGGGCCTTAGTTGGTAGGATTAGGGAAAACCCTAAGGCTTTCTATAGGTATGTCAGGAATAAAAGAATGACTAGGGTAGGAATAGGTCCAGTCAAGGATAGTAGTGGGAAGTTGCGTGTGGAGGCTGAAGAGATTGGGGAGACATTGAATGAATACTTTTCGTCAGTATTCAATCAGGAACAGGACATTGTTGTCAATGTGAGTACTGAGTCACAATTAAGTAGAATGGATGGCTTTGAGGTATGTAGAGAAGAGGTGTTGGAAATTCTGGAAAGGGTGAAAATAGATAGGTCCCCTGGGCCTGATGGCATTTATCCTAGGATTCTCCGGGAAGCAAGGGAGGAGATTGCAGAGCCATTGGCCTTGATTTTTATGTCCTCGTTGTCTACAGGAGTAGTGCCAGAAGATTGGAGGCTAGCAAATGTGGTTCCCTTGTTCAAGAAGGGGAGTAGGGATAACCCTAGTAACTATTGGCTGGTGAGTCTCACTTCTGTTGTGGGCAAAATCTTAGAGAGAATTCTTCGGGATAGGATTTATGAACATCTGGATAGGAATAATGTGATCAAGGATAGTCAGCATGGTTTTGTGAAGGGCAGGTCGTGCCTCACAAACCTTATTGAATTCTTTGAGAAGGTGACTAAGGAGGTGAACGAGGGGAAAGCGGTAGATGTGGTGTATATGGATTTTAGTAAGGCGTTTGATAAGGTTCCTCATGGTGGACTACTGCAAAAAACACGGAGGTATGGCATTGAGGGTGAGTTGGAGGTTTGGATTAGGAGTTGGCTGGCTGGAAGAAGACAGAGGGTAGTAGTTGATGGCAAAGGTTCATCTTGGAGTGCCGTCACTAGCGGTGTTCCGCAAGGATCTGTTTTGGGACCATTGCTGTTTGTCATTTTTATAAATGACCTGGAGGAGGGGTTAGAAGGTTGGGTGAGCAAGTTTGCGGATGATACGAAAGTCGGAGGAGTTGTAGACAGTGAGGAAGGATGTGGCAGGTTACAGCGGGATATAGATAAGCTGCAGAACTGGGCAGAAAGGTGGCAAATGGCGTTCAATGTAGCTAAGTGTGAGGTGATTCACTTTGGTAAGAGTAATAAAAAGATGGGGTACTGGGCTAATGGACGGATACTTGGTAGTGTGGATGAGCAGAGGGATCTTGGTGTCCATGTACACAGATCTTTGAAAGTTGCCACCCAGGTAAATAGTGCGGTGAAGAAGGCATATGGCGTACTGGCTTTTATTGGTAGAGGAATTGAGTTCCGGAGTACTGAGGTCATGTTGCAGTTGTATAAGACTCTGGTGCGTCCGCATCTGGAGTATTGTGTGCAGTTTTGGTCGCCATACTATAGGAAGGATGTGGAGGCACTGGAACGGGTGCAGAGGAGGTTTACCAGGATGTTGCCTGGTATGGTAGAAAGATCATATGAGGAAAGGCTGAGGCACTTGGGGTTGTTTTCATTGGAGAAAAGAAGGTTTAGGGGTGACTTGATAGAGGTGTACAAGATGATTAGGGGTTTAGATAGGGTCGACAGTGAGAATCTTTTTCCAAGGGGGCATAGCTTTAAATTAAGGGGGGGTAGGTATAGGACAGATGTTAGGGGTAGGTTCTTTACTCAGCGAGTCGTGAGTTCATGGAATGCCCTGCCAGTAGCAGTGGTGGACTCTCCCTCATTATGGGCATTTAAGCAGGCATTGGATAGGCATATGGAGGATAGTGGGCTAGTGTAGGTTAGGTGGGCTTGGATCGGCGCAACATCGAGGGCCGAAGGGCCTGTACTGCGCTGTATTCTTCTATGTTCTATGTTTAAGGCTCACCTTGTTAGACACGTGAACGGGAGGCGGAACGGCGGGACTGAAACCACGTCTGGGCAACAAGTAGCACGTCCAAACAAGGAGTAGGAATCGGCACAGGCTCGCTGGGCCCTGTGTTATCGACCCGACGTGCCAAAGTCTCCGGCCACGTGTATAACTTTGGTGAATTTCTGCAAATACCTTGTAGACGGGGCTGTGACAGGGACCTTATTGGGGTGTCGACGATAATGAGGGCCACGGCGGGCATTTTTGCTGAGTTTGCAGATGGCACAAAGATAGCGAGAGGGACAGGTAGTTTTGAGGAAACGGGCAGGCTGCAGAAGGGCGTGGAGATGAAGGGCGAGTGGGGAAAGAAGTGACCAAGTGTGCGGTTTTGCACTTTGGTAGCAAGAACAATCGGGTAGACGATTTTCTGAACGAGGGAAAGGCTTTGCAAATCTGAAGCGCTGAGGGTCTTGGGAGTCTTAGTTCCAGGTTGTTTCATGATTAACATGCAGGTTCATCCGATGGTTCGGAAGGCAAATGCAGTGTCGGCATTCATTTCAAGCGGGCGAGAAAAAAGGAGCAGAGACGTGCTGCTGAGGCTGCATCAGACTCTGGTCTGACCACAGGTGGAATATCGGGAGCAGTTTTGTGCCCTGTACCAAAGGAAGGGATGCGCTGGTGTTGGAGGGAGTCTAGAGAAGGTTTACAAGCGTGTTCCCCCTGGGGCTGAAGGGTTTGTCACACGAGGTCTCTGGGTCTATACCCGATGGTGTTTCGAAAGGTAAGGCGGGATCTGACTGAACCTTACAGGCTACTGGGAGGCCTGGTCAGAGTGGATGTGAAGAAGATTAGATTAGATTACATTACATTACAGTGTGGAAACAGGCCCTTCGACCCAACAAGTCCACACCGACCCGCCGAAGCGCAACCCACCCATACCCCTACATTTGCCCCTTACCTAACACTACGGGCAATTTAGCATGGCCAATTCACCTGACCTGCACATCTTTGGACTGTGGGAGGAAACCGGAGCACCCGGAGGAAACCCACGCAGGCACGGGGAGAACGTGCAAACTCCACACAGTCAGTCGCCTGAGGCGGGAATTGAACCCGATGATCCCACTAGTAGGCGAGACGAGGACCTGGAAGTACAGCCTCAGGGTGAAGGGTCGTCCCTTCAGGCTGAGATGAGGTTGCATTTAAGACAGAGATAGAGAGGTTCTTGATTATAAGGGGATCAAGGGTTGTGGGGAGAGGGCAGGAGAATCGGGGTTGAGAAACCTGTGAGCCACGACCGAATGGCGGAGCGTGGGCCGAATGGCCCGATTCTGCTCCTACGTCTTATGGGCCGTCAGACCTTCCGTGGTCTTGCGGTCATGACAGAAAGCAGTTGTTTCCCAGAGGGTGGCGGCGGTCTGGAATGCACTGCTTGGGAGGGTAGCGAGGCGGGGAACCTCAAAACCTTGAAAAACTACTTGGATGAGCACTGGAAATGTCATAACCTTTCCTGGCTACGGACCAAGTGCTGGAAAGTGGGACTAGAGCAGACTTAGAGTAGCTTTGTCAGTGCGGACTCGGAGGGCCAAAGGGCCTCTTCTGTACTGTGTGACTGTGTGGGGAAGCTTTCTGATTCCCATCTGTTGATTGAGGCCGCCCCATTGATGCTTCCTGATGCGGAGCAGCCGGATGGATCCAAGTGCGCATTGAAGGTGAGAGGGTGGCAGAGAGCTTCGGAGCCTCCGTCCGTTTGGTTCAGGTTTCGTCTCGTCCTGATGCAAGCATCGATGTACGTGCTCAGTGGCTACCAATAGAGTGAAGGTGCAGTTGATCACTGACTCCACGCGTGGTGCTGCAGGTTGTAATGTCTAGACGAAAACAGAACTCGCTGCACCCTTCGGGAGAAGGGTCACTGGACTCGAAAAAGCGTTAATTCTGCTTTTTCCCCACAGATGCTGAGGTTTTGCTTACTGGGTGTTTTGCTTTATTTTGCATTTTAGACCTTGCTTTTTGATTGCACAGCCACTATCAAACCATTAGCTTGCTGTTAGCGCTGCAATTAGCACTCTTGAATCTTGATTTGCAATTCTAAGGAAGCAGACCGAATTGGAATGTTTGGAGCCGAACCAATAAAGGCTGATTTGCTGTAAATTGATCTTCACATCCCCGCCCCGTCGTGCTATTCATTTGCACGAGGTGGGTTGGGGGATGGGAGTTCACACTTTCCAAGACAAGATGGATTAGTCTGTAAGAGGTACTGTTCGTAAAGGTGAGCGAGCCGAGATTTCCTGACAGTGAGATTTTTCGGTCAGAATTCGAACCTGCTCCAATCATTTGCCTTGTGGGGAGGCAGGGATTTTTCACATTGGTAACAGCTGAGATTTTTAGAACGTCGAACAGAGCAGCGCAACAACAGGCCCTTCGGCAACTGTGAGAAACAAAACTCACTCACAATTCAGCCTGAGACAAAGCCTTGGAAACAAGAACATTTAATTCTTTACGGCCTTGCAAGAACAGGCGTTTTGCTCAAGCAATCAGGCTAGCAAAAGCGCGCGAAAACAAAACATGTAAGCATTCTTATTCAGTTTGCAAGTTGCGGAATCACGCCTCCCTTTTCCCATCCTATCATAAGCCGATTACCTCACTCGTTTTTCTCTAATTTTCCTTATCTGACTACCCTGCTGTCCTTGTCCTTGTCTGTTACAGCCTGTCTGCTATTTTATCCAGTTCCCCTTATCATACTATAAGCTTATTGTGAAATGCCCCTACTGCTACTTTTGTGGTCAGCTACAACACTTTAAAGTTATTTCTTAGTTTACAACTATTTCTTAAACAAAAACCTCTATATTCGTTAAAATCTTAGCCTTAGGTATGCTGCAAGAATCCCGCGACCGTTTGTGTAATGTTCCCCTTCCCCTCCCCCCACAACACCCCGTCACCCATCTGCAAAAACAACATCTCTAACTGCATTTCTAATCTCCCACAAACTGTCAGGGACATTTAAGCTACTGCTCGGCGAGCACACGCTGGACGGCAGTAAATTGAGGGGTGTGTAGGTTAGGTTGATCTTAGATTAAGAAAACTGCTCGGCACGACATCGTGGGCCGAAGGGCCTGTACTGTGCAATGTTCTAACTGCAGGCACATCCACACACATCAAAGACATGGAGGGCTCGGCTGAATCTATTGCTTTCTTCTCTACGTGTCACGTTTCATCGAGGTAGCGTCCTAGGCCCAAGCATCTTCAGCGAGTGGTGAGAATATGCAGTGCACTGCCTGAGAGAGAGGGTGCTGGAGGCAGATTCAATGGTGACTTTGGTCGGAGGGTCGGATACTTATCTGAAGAGAGAATATTTGCTGCAGGGCGAGTGGGACTGGGGAAGTTGCTCGTGCAGAGAGCTGATGCAGACATGACAGGCTGAATGTATCATTCAATGCGTGCAGTTCTGCAGTTGGTTACCGCCTCCTCAAAAACGCTGTGCTGGTCACGTGAGAAGTCACGTAAGCTTAGCCCTGACCCACTTGATTGGTGAGATACTGACGATCTCTACATGACCATGAGACAGTGGTTCACTGACAGGGGAAAAAAAGCAACTGCTGTAAACGGACCTGCTGCTCTCGTTAGAAATCCTGGGAGGACTACGGCGACAGGGAAACTGTCAGCAGTGATCTACAAGTCTTTGAACAGAATCAAGCTGATTGAAAACATGGAGGACAAATGGGACTTGAGGCAGTCCGCGGTATTGTAGTTATCGCTTCTCGGCCTTTTGGCTAAGATCAAGTGTAGTATCTGTTCTTATCAGTTTAATATCTGATACGTCCCTTATCTGGGGACCATATATTAAATTGATTTTTGGAGCAGGGAGATGGAATAGGGGCTTGCTCCGTCCACTCCACGCATCGACCTGGTATTGCAGTACCTCCGGGAACGGTGCACCCCTCATCTATAAATCTAAAAACAGCTTCATGTTTATAACTCAGGCTTTCGGTGCTTTGTGTCTGCTGGATGGGTTTGAGTACCAAGTGCTTCATTTCTCACACCTCACATCCAACCGGGCGTGAGTCGATTCAAACTCGTCTGTTCTAAGGTGGCTGCTCAGCTCCCGCTCCCTATCCTTCTCTCGCCATCTCTGTCTCTTGCGCACCTTGACACTTGCTCTCAATGTCATCCCCTCGGACCCCTGCTGCGTGCTGCACCTTCCCGCCAACGCCGGGCCCCGATCACACCACATGGTGTCAGAATTTGGGAGTCGCAGCAACCGTAGCTGCCCACCAGCTTTTCATACTCGCGAGCGACATTTCAGAAAAACAAGAGAAGGTCAACTGTGCTACGTTGCTGCATGCTGCTGGGGATGAAGCTATCTCGGGGTTCAGTCGTTTTGATTTTGATGACTTGAAAGAGAGATTTCGAGAACACTGTGAGCTAGGACAAAAATCATCGGGACGTATTTAAGGCACATGCTTTTCATCAGACTGCAAGGGCAGGCGGAATCGATAGGTACGTATGTGACTGACCGGAAAAACGAGGCAAAGGACTGTGAGTTTCAGCCATTTTCCGATTCACGGAGCCGCGACAGAATCGTGTGTGCTATCACGAATGACTGAGTCAGAGGCAGGTTACTCAGAGAGTCAATTCTCACTGGGAAAAGCAAAGAGACAGCACTAACTCGACAACAGCACGTGAGAAAACGTAGAACAAACAAACCAATGTTTGCTGACCGGAACTGGCCTGGAAAGATAATAAGGCAGGTAGGAGCACTGCAGATTATCCGGCACCTGGGCTGTGTACGCAGGGACTGGCACAACACCCCCTTGCCTTCTTTTGCACTTAGAATGCTGCCAGTTCTGGCTGAGGCAGCAAAGTCAGTCTCACACAAGCAGCGTGTGCCAGCTGTCTGTGACAACAAATTCCAAAGACTCACAACCCTCTGAGAGAAGACGTTTCTCCTGATCTCACTCTTAAATTGGTGCCTCTTTATTCTGTTCAGTTCTAGACACTCCCATGAGGGAAAATGTCCTCTCAGCATTTACCCTGTCGAGCCACGTAAGAATCCAATATGTTTCAATAAGATTGTGTCTCATTCATTTAAACTCAGGATCTACACTCATCTGGAGGTAGGGTTTACCGGGCTCAGTTTTACTGAAAAGCTGACCTCCGGCTAGTTCAGCAAATAGGTCGTTGAGCAAAGGGAAAGGAAACCGCCTAGCACACACCAGCAGGTGAACTGTTGCAGCATGATATTGCGGCTCCGGCACTCAATCCCTCTACGAATGAAACCTAACAGCCTTCTTAACAGCACTATCCACTTGGGTGGCAACTTTCAGGGATCTATGTACATGGGACTCCAAGATCCCTCTGCACATCCACACTACCAAGAATCTTTCCATCGACCCAGTACTCTGCCTTCCTGTTATTCTTCCCAAAGTGCATCACCTCACATTTAGCTGCATTGAACTCCATTTGCCACCTCTCAGCCCAATTCTGCAGTTTATCCAAGTCCCCCTGCAACCTGTAACATTCTTCCACACTGACCACCACTCCACCGACTTTAGCGTCGTCTGCAAATTTACTAATCCATCCACCTATGTTATGCCTGCATCTAAGTCATTTATAAAAATGACAAACAGCAGTGGTCCCAAAACAGACCCTTGTGGCACACCACTAGTAACCGGACTCCAGGCTGAATATTTTCCATCAACCACCACCCGCTGCCTTCTTTCAGAAAGCCAGTTTCTAAGCCAAGCTGCTAAATCACCCTCAGTTCCATGCCTCTGCATTTTCTCCAACAGCCTACCACGTGGAACCTTATCAAAGGCTCCCGGCGTCCTGCTTCTCTATCCCATTGAAAACAATAGCGTGCTTCTTTAGAATTCTTGATCAGTCACTCTCAGAATCTTGACAAGTGATTGCCTTCGGCCCAGTTGAGTTTGATTCTGTCCAACCACATTCTTGCCCATAAAGCTCTAAGATTTCCTTTGTTGACGCGCAGGCTGTGTCTTCAGACTGACCGTATAACTGAACGTTCCCACCGTGAAAGCACCTGTGTGTGTTCCTCGCTCAGTTTCTGAAGGTTGCAGCGCAACGTGACTCAGCCGTATCAATGAAACCGGTGTCCACCTCCATTCTTACCGGTTTGCCGTTCAGTAAGGGAGCGACCGGGGCGTCGGCAGCTATCGCCAGTATCTGTAACAACAACACCTCATTGGTTTGTGCGCCTGGGCTTTTGTCTTCTTGCCCTTTTTGTACCATTTAGGATTTCTTCCTGTACTTTCGCTGCAGGTTATTGGTACTTTCTCCCCCGAGCGCACCCACTTAATATATTCTTTTTTAATGCTGCAGTTTCTGCACACAGCTTCTTTCCAGCAGCAATTTGCTGCTGCCTGACATGTGTTTCCACAGCAGTGGCAGTTTTGTGTCTGCGTTGGTGCTTGTCCCTGGGCCACCATTTTGTGAACTCTCAGCCACCATTTTGTGAGGTGTTGACCTTCCTTGGCTGCGAGTTCCATCACGGTTGCCATTCCCAGCACTTTCATTTAAGTGTAGTCACCTTTGCGTCAGTAATCTCTTCTGGATCGCTTCACATCTTACGGCAGGCTGCTACAAAAGGTAGAGTCTCGTGGGATCTGAGGTGAGTCGGCTAGCTGGATACAAAACCGACTCGGGGCGCATTTTTCGGAAAGGAGATCAGTAACTAGTGGCGTCCCGCAGGGCTCAGTGCTAGGACCTTTGTTGTTTGTGACGTGTAAATAAATGATCTGTACAAAGAGCTGTACAAAACTCCAGTTAGGCTACAATTGGGATATCGCGCGCAATGCTGTTCGGCACACTACCAGAAGGACGTGGATGCTTTGGAGAGGGTGCAGAGAAGGTTTACCAGCACGTTGCCTGCCCTGGAGCGCTTCTGCTGTGAGGAGAGATTGAATAAACTTGGATTGTCGTCACTGCAAAGACGGAAGCTGAGGGGCGACCTGATAGTGGTCGACAGCATACTGAGAGGCATCGAAAGGGTGGGGTGGCGAGTCAGTGGGTACAGGTTCACGGTGAGAGGGGGAAAGTGAGAAGGGAAAAGTGCGGGGAAAGGTTTTCACACAGAGGATGGTGGGTGCCTGGAACGCGTTGCCAGTCGAAGCGCTGGAAGCAGGCACATTAGGAACGTGGGTTGGTACATTAGGAACTTGCAGCGTGGGTTGGTACCTGGGACTTCGATGTTGTGGCTATTACGGAGACATGGGTAGAACAGGGACAGGATTGGCTGTTGCAGGTTCCAGGGTTTAAATGTTTTAGTAGGGTCAGAGGTGGGGGTAAAAGAGGGGGAGGTGTGGCATTGCTTGTCAAAGATAGTATTACAGCTGTGGAAAGGACGATGGATGAAGACTCGCCGTCTGAGGTAGTTTGGGCTGAGGTTAGGAATAGGAAAGGTGAGCTCACCCTGTTAGTAATTTTTTACAGGCCTCCTAATAGTCCTAGAAACGTAGAAGAAAGGATTGCGAGGATGATTCAAGAGAAGAGTGAAAGTAATAGGGTGGTTGTTATGGGGGACTTTAACTTTCCTGATATTGATTGGGAAAGCTATAGCTCAAGTTCGTTAGATGGGTCAGTGTTTGTCCAATGTGTGCAGGAGGGTTTCCTGACACAATATGTAGATAGGCCAACAAGAGGTGAGGCCATACTGGATTTGGTTCTGGGTAACGAACCAGGCCAGGTGTTAGAATTAGAGGTAGGTGAGCACTTTGGGGACAGTGACCACAATTCGGTGACTTTTACTCTCGCGATGGAGAGGGATAAGTGTGCACTACAGGGCAAGAGTTATAGCTGGGGGCAGGGAAATTATGATGCGGTGAGGCATGACTTAGGATGTGTGGCTTGGAAAAGTAAGCTTCAAGACAAGGGCGTAACTGATATGTGGAGCTTGTTCAAGGAGCAACTATTGAGTGTCCTTGATAAGTATGTACCCGTCAGGCAGGGAGGAAAGGGTCGTGTGAGGGAGCCGTGGTTTAATAAGGAATTGGAATCCCTTGTTAAATGGAAGAGGGCGGCCTATGTAAAGATGAGGCGTGAAGGTTCAATTGGGGCGATTGAGAGTTATACGGTAGCCAGGAAGGACCTGAAGAGAGAGCTAAGAGCAGCAAGGAGGGGACATGAAAGGGCCTTAGTTGGTAGGATTAGGGAAAACCCTAAGGCTTTCTATAGGTATGTCAGGAATAAAAGAATGACTAGGGTAGGAATAGGTCCAGTCAAAGATAGTAGTGGGAAGTTGCGTGTGGAGGCTGAAGAGATTGGGGAGACATTGAATGAATACTTTTCGTCAGTATTCAATCAGGAACAGGACATTGTTGTCAATGTGAGTACTGAGTCACAATTAAGTAGAATGGATGGCTTTGAGGTATGTAGAGAAGAGGTGTTGGAAATTCTGGAAAGGGTGAAAATAGATAAGTCCCCTGGGCCTGATGGCATTTATCCTAGGATTCTCCGGGAAGCAAGGGAGGAGATTGCAGAGCCATTGGCCTTGATTTTTATGTCCTCGTTGTCTACAGGAGTAGTGCCAGAAGATTGGAGGCTAGCAAATGTGGTTCCCTTGTTCAAGAAGGGGAGTAGGGATAACCCTAGTAACTATTGGCTGGTGAGTCTCACTTCTGTTGTGGGCAAAATCTTAGAGAGAATTCTTCGGGATAGGATTTATGAACATCTGGATAGGAATAATGTGATCAAGGATAGTCAGCATGGTTTTGTGAAGGGCAGGTCGTGCCTCACAAACCTTATTGAATTCTTTGAGAAGGTGACTAAGGAGGTGAACGAGGGGAAAGCGGTAGATGTGGTGTATATGGATTTTAGTAAGGCGTTTGATAAGGTTCCTCATGGTGGACTACTGCAAAAAACACGGAGGTATGGCATTGAGGGTGAGTTGGAGGTTTGGATTAGGAGTTGGCTGGCTGGAAGAAGACAGAGGGTAGTAGTTGATGGCAAAGGTTCATCTTGGAGTGCCGTCACTAGCGGTGTTCCGCAAGGATCTGTTTTGGGACCATTGCTGTTTGTCATTTTTATAAATGACCTGGAGGAGGGGTTAGAAGGTTGGGTGAGCAAGTTTGCGGATGATACGAAAGTCGGAGGAGTTGTAGACAGTGAGGAAGGATGTGGCAGGTTACAGCGGGATATAGATAAGCTGCAGAACTGGGCAGAAAGGTGGCAAATGGCGTTCAATGTAGCTAAGTGTGAGGTGATTCACTTTGGTAAGAGTAATAAAAAGATGGGGTACTGGGCTAATGGACGGATACTTGGTAGTGTGGATGAGCAGAGGGATCTTGGTGTCCATGTACACAGATCTTTGAAAGTTGCCACCCAGGTAAATAGTGCGGTGAAGAAGGCATATGGCGTACTGGCTTTTATTGGTAGAGGAATTGAGTTCCGGAGTACTGAGGTCATGTTGCAGTTGTATAAGACTCTGGTGCGTCCGCATCTGGAGTATTGTGTGCAGTTTTGGTCGCCATACTATAGGAAGGATGTGGAGGCACTGGAACGGGTGCAGAGGAGGTTTACCAGGATGTTGCCTGGTATGGTAGAAAGATCATATGAGGAAAGGCTGAGGCACTTGGGGTTGTTTTCATTGGAGAAAAGAAGGTTTAGGGGTGACTTGATAGAGGTGTACAAGATGATTAGGGGTTTAGATAGGGTCGACAGTGAGAATCTTTTTCCAAGGGGGCATAGCTTTAAATTAAGGGGGGGTAGGTATAGGACAGATGTTAGGGGTAGGTTCTTTACTCAGCGAGTCGTGAGTTCATGGAATGCCCTGCCAGTAGCAGTGGTGGACTCTCCCTCATTATGGGCATTTAAGCAGGCATTGGATAGGCATATGGAGGATAGTGGGCTAGTGTAGGTTAGGTGGGCTTGGATCGGCGCAACATCGAGGGCCGAAGGGCCTGTACTGCGCTGTATTCTTCTATGTTCTATGTTTAAGGCTCACCTTGTTAGACACGTGAACGGGAGGCGGAACGGCGGGACTGAAACCACGTCTGGGCAACAAGTAGCACGTCCAAACAAGGAGTAGGAATCGGCACAGGCTCGCTGGGCCCTGTGTTATCGACCCGACGTGCCAAAGTCTCCGGCCACGTGTATAACTTTGGTGAATTTCTGCAAATACCTTGTAGACGGGGCTGTGACAGGGACCTTATTGGGGTGTCGACGATAATGAGGGCCACGGCGGGCATTTTTGCTGAGTTTGCAGATGGCACAAAGATAGCGAGAGGGTCAGGTAGTTTTGAGGAAACGGGCAGGCTGCAGAAGGGCGTGGAGATGAAGGGCGAGTGGGGAAAGAAGTGACCAAGTGTGCGGTTTTGCACTTTGGTAGCAAGAACAATCGGGTAGACGATTTTCTGAACGAGGGAAAGGCTTTGCAAATCTGAAGCGCTGAGGGTCTTGGGAGTCTTAGTTCCAGGTTGTTTCATGATTAACATGCAGGTTCATCCGATGGTTCGGAAGGCAAATGCAGTGTCGGCATTCATTTCAAGCGGGCGAGAAAAAAGGAGCAGAGACGTGCTGCTGAGGCTGCATCAGACTCTGGTCTGACCACAGGTGGAATATCGGGAGCAGTTTTGTGCCCTGTACCAAAGGAAGGGATGCGCTGGTGTTGGAGGGAGTCTAGAGAAGGTTTACAAGCGTGTTCCCCCTGGGGCTGAAGGGTTTGTCACACGAGGTCTCTGGGTCTATACCCGATGGTGTTTCGAAAGGTAAGGCGGGATCTGACTGAACCTTACAGGCTACTGGGAGGCCTGGTCAGAGTGGATGTGAAGAAGATTAGATTAGATTACATTACATTACAGTGTGGAAACAGGCCCTTCGACCCAACAAGTCCACACCGACCCGCCGAAGCGCAACCCACCCATACCCCTACATTTGCCCCTTACCTAACACTACGGGCAATTTAGCATGGCCAATTCACCTGACCTGCACATCTTTGGACTGTGGGAGGAAACCGGAGCACCCGGAGGAAACCCACGCAGGCACGGGGAGAACGTGCAAACTCCACACAGTCAGTCGCCTGAGGCGGGAATTGAACCCGATGATCCCACTAGTAGGCGAGACGAGGACCTGGAAGTACAGCCTCAGGGTGAAGGGTCGTCCCTTCAGGCTGAGATGAGGTTGCATTTAAGACAGAGATAGAGAGGTTCTTGATTATAAGGGGATCAAGGGTTGTGGGGAGAGGGCAGGAGAATCGGGGTTGAGAAACCTGTGAGCCACGACCGAATGGCGGAGCGTGGGCCGAATGGCCCGATTCTGCTCCTACGTCTTATGGGCCGTCAGACCTTCCGTGGTCTTGCGGTCATGACAGAAAGCAGTTGTTTCCCAGAGGGTGGCGGCGGTCTGGAATGCACTGCTTGGGAGGGTAGCGAGGCGGGGAACCTCAAAACCTTGAAAAACTACTTGGATGAGCACTGGAAATGTCATAACCTTTCCTGGCTACGGACCAAGTGCTGGAAAGTGGGACTAGAGCAGACTTAGAGTAGCTTTGTCAGTGCGGACTCGGAGGGCCAAAGGGCCTCTTCTGTACTGTGTGACTGTGTGGGGAAGCTTTCTGATTCCCATCTGTTGATTGAGGCCGCCCCATTGATGCTTCCTGATGCGGAGCAGCCGGATGGATCCAAGTGCGCATTGAAGGTGAGAGGGTGGCAGAGAGCTTCGGAGCCTCCGTCCGTTTGGTTCAGGTTTCGTCTCGTCCTGATGCAAGCATCGATGTACGTGCTCAGTGGCTACCAATAGAGTGAAGGTGCAGTTGATCACTGACTCCACGCGTGGTGCTGCAGGTTGTAATGTCTAGACGAAAACAGAACTCGCTGCACCCTTCGGGAGAAGGGTCACTGGACTCGAAAAAGCGTTAATTCTGCTTTTTCCCCACAGATGCTGAGGTTTTGCTTACTGGGTGTTTTGCTTTATTTTGCATTTTAGACCTTGCTTTTTGATTGCACAGCCACTATCAAACCATTAGCTTGCTGTTAGCGCTGCAATTAGCACTCTTGAATCTTGATTTGCAATTCTAAGGAAGCAGACCGAATTGGAATGTTTGGAGCCGAACCAATAAAGGCTGATTTGCTGTAAATTGATCTTCACATCCCCGCCCCGTCGTGCTATTCATTTGCACGAGGTGGGTTGGGGGATGGGAGTTCACACTTTCCAAGACAAGATGGATTAGTCTGTAAGAGGTACTGTTCGTAAAGGTGAGCGAGCCGAGATTTCCTGACAGTGAGATTTTTCGGTCAGAATTCGAACCTGCTCCAATCATTTGCCTTGTGGGGAGGCAGGGATTTTTCACATTGGTAACAGCTGAGATTTTTAGAACGTCGAACAGAGCAGCGCAACAACAGGCCCTTCGGCAACTGTGAGAAACAAAACTCACTCACAATTCAGCCTGAGACAAAGCCTTGGAAACAAGAACATTTAATTCTTTACGGCCTTGCAAGAACAGGCGTTTTGCTCAAGCAATCAGGCTAGCAAAAGCGCGCGAAAACAAAACATGTAAGCATTCTTATTCAGTTTGCAAGTTGCGGAATCACGCCTCCCTTTTCCCATCCTATCATAAGCCGATTACCTCACTCGTTTTTCTCTAATTTTCCTTATCTGACTACCCTGCTGTCCTTGTCCTTGTCTGTTACAGCCTGTCTGCTATTTTATCCAGTTCCCCTTATCATACTATAAGCTTATTGTGAAATGCCCCTACTGCTACTTTTGTGGTCAGCTACAACACTTTAAAGTTATTTCTTAGTTTACAACTATTTCTTAAACAAAAACCTCTATATTCGTTAAAATCTTAGCCTTAGGTATGCTGCAAGAATCCCGCGACCGTTTGTGTAATGTTCCCCTTCCCCTCCCCCCACAACACCCCGTCACCCATCTGCAAAAACAACATCTCTAACTGCATTTCTAATCTCCCACAAACTGTCAGGGACATTTAAGCTACTGCTCGGCGAGCACACGCTGGACGGCAGTAAATTGAGGGGTGTGTAGGTTAGGTTGATCTTAGATTAAGAAAACTGCTCGGCACGACATCGTGGGCCGAAGGGCCTGTACTGTGCAATGTTCTAACTGCAGGCACATCCACACACATCAAAGACATGGAGGGCTCGGCTGAATCTATTGCTTTCTTCTCTACGTGTCACGTTTCATCGAGGTAGCGTCCTAGGCCCAAGCATCTTCAGCGAGTGGTGAGAATATGCAGTGCACTGCCTGAGAGAGAGGGTGCTGGAGGCAGATTCAATGGTGACTTTGGTCGGAGGGTCGGATACTTATCTGAAGAGAGAATATTTGCTGCAGGGCGAGTGGGACTGGGGAAGTTGCTCGTGCAGAGAGCTGATGCAGACATGACAGGCTGAATGTATCATTCAATGCGTGCAGTTCTGCAGTTGGTTACCGCCTCCTCAAAAACGCTGTGCTGGTCACGTGAGAAGTCACGTAAGCTTAGCCCTGACCCACTTGATTGGTGAGATACTGACGATCTCTACATGACCATGAGACAGTGGTTCACTGACAGGGGAAAAAAAGCAACTGCTGTAAACGGACCTGCTGCTCTCGTTAGAAATCCTGGGAGGACTACGGCGACAGGGAAACTGTCAGCAGTGATCTACAAGTCTTTGAACAGAATCAAGCTGATTGAAAACATGGAGGACAAATGGGACTTGAGGCAGTCCGCGGTATTGTAGTTATCGCTTCTCGGCCTTTTGGCTAAGATCAAGTGTAGTATCTGTTCTTATCAGTTTAATATCTGATACGTCCCTTATCTGGGGACCATATATTAAATTGATTTTTGGAGCAGGGAGATGGAATAGGGGCTTGCTCCGTCCACTCCACGCATCGACCTGGTATTGCAGTACCTCCGGGAACGGTGCACCCCTCATCTATAAATCTAAAAACAGCTTCATGTTTATAACTCAGGCTTTCGGTGCTTTGTGTCTGCTGGATGGGTTTGAGTACCAAGTGCTTCATTTCTCACACCTCACATCCAACCGGGCGTGAGTCGATTCAAACTCGTCTGTTCTAAGGTGGCTGCTCAGCTCCCGCTCCCTATCCTTCTCTCGCCATCTCTGTCTCTTGCGCACCTTGACACTTGCTCTCAATGTCATCCCCTCGGACCCCTGCTGCGTGCTGCACCTTCCCGCCAACGCCGGGCCCCGATCACACCACATGGTGTCAGAATTTGGGAGTCGCAGCAACCGTAGCTGCCCACCAGCTTTTCATACTCGCGAGCGACATTTCAGAAAAACAAGAGAAGGTCAACTGTGCTACGTTGCTGCATGCTGCTGGGGATGAAGCTATCTCGGGGTTCAGTCGTTTTGATTTTGATGACTTGAAAGAGAGATTTCGAGAACACTGTGAGCTAGGACAAAAATCATCGGGACGTATTTAAGGCACATGCTTTTCATCAGACTGCAAGGGCAGGCGGAATCGATAGGTACGTATGTGACTGACCGGAAAAACGAGGCAAAGGACTGTGAGTTTCAGCCATTTTCCGATTCACGGAGCCGCGACAGAATCGTGTGTGCTATCACGAATGACTGAGTCAGAGGCAGGTTACTCAGAGAGTCAATTCTCACTGGGAAAAGCAAAGAGACAGCACTAACTCGACAACAGCACGTGAGAAAACGTAGAACAAACAAACCAATGTTTGCTGACCGGAACTGGCCTGGAAAGATAATAAGGCAGGTAGGAGCACTGCAGATTATCCGGCACCTGGGCTGTGTACGCAGGGACTGGCACAACACCCCCTTGCCTTCTTTTGCACTTAGAATGCTGCCAGTTCTGGCTGAGGCAGCAAAGTCAGTCTCACACAAGCAGCGTGTGCCAGCTGTCTGTGACAACAAATTCCAAAGACTCACAACCCTCTGAGAGAAGACGTTTCTCCTGATCTCACTCTTAAATTGGTGCCTCTTTATTCTGTTCAGTTCTAGACACTCCCATGAGGGAAAATGTCCTCTCAGCATTTACCCTGTCGAGCCACGTAAGAATCCAATATGTTTCAATAAGATTGTGTCTCATTCATTTAAACTCAGGATCTACACTCATCTGGAGGTAGGGTTTACCGGGCTCAGTTTTACTGAAAAGCTGACCTCCGGCTAGTTCAGCAAATAGGTCGTTGAGCAAAGGGAAAGGAAACCGCCTAGCACACACCAGCAGGTGAACTGTTGCAGCATGATATTGCGGCTCCGGCACTCAATCCCTCTACGAATGAAACCTAACAGCCTTCTTAACAGCACTATCCACTTGGGTGGCAACTTTCAGGGATCTATGTACATGGGACTCCAAGATCCCTCTGCACATCCACACTACCAAGAATCTTTCCATCGACCCAGTACTCTGCCTTCCTGTTATTCTTCCCAAAGTGCATCACCTCACATTTAGCTGCATTGAACTCCATTTGCCACCTCTCAGCCCAATTCTGCAGTTTATCCAAGTCCCCCTGCAACCTGTAACATTCTTCCACACTGACCACCACTCCACCGACTTTAGCGTCGTCTGCAAATTTACTAATCCATCCACCTATGTTATGCCTGCATCTAAGTCATTTATAAAAATGACAAACAGCAGTGGTCCCAAAACAGACCCTTGTGGCACACCACTAGTAACCGGACTCCAGGCTGAATATTTTCCATCAACCACCACCCGCTGCCTTCTTTCAGAAAGCCAGTTTCTAAGCCAAGCTGCTAAATCACCCTCAGTTCCATGCCTCTGCATTTTCTCCAACAGCCTACCACGTGGAACCTTATCAAAGGCTCCCGGCGTCCTGCTTCTCTATCCCATTGAAAACAATAGCGTGCTTCTTTAGAATTCTTGATCAGTCACTCTCAGAATCTTGACAAGTGATTGCCTTCGGCCCAGTTGAGTTTGATTCTGTCCAACCACATTCTTGCCCATAAAGCTCTAAGATTTCCTTTGTTGACGCGCAAGCTGTGTCTTCAGACTGACCGTATAACTGAACGTTCCCACCGTGAAAGCACCTGTGTGTGTTCCTCGCTCAGTTTCTGAAGGTTGCAGCGCAACGTGACTCAGCCGTATCAATGAAACCGGTGTCCACCTCCATTCTTACCGGTTTGCCGTTCAGTAAGGGAGCGACCGGGGCGTCGGCAGCTATCGCCAGTATCTGTAACAACAACACCTCATTGGTTTGTGCGCCTGGGCTTTTGTCTTCTTGCCCTTTTTGTACCATTTAGGATTTCTTCCTGTACTTTCGCTGCAGGTTATTGGTACTTTCTCCCCCGAGCGCACCCACTTAATATATTCTTTTTTAATGCTGCAGTTTCTGCACACAGCTTCTTTCCAGCAGCAATTTGCTGCTGCCTGACATGTGTTTCCACAGCAGTGGCAGTTTTGTGTCTGCGTTGGTGCTTGTCCCTGGGCCACCATTTTGTGAACTCTCAGTCACCATTTTGTGAGGTGTTGACCTTCCTTGGCTGCGAGTTCCATCACGGTTGCCATTCCCAGCACTTTCATTTAAGTGTAGTCACCTTTGCGTCAGTAATCTCTTCTGGATCGCTTCACATCTTACGGCAGGCTGCTACAAAAGGTAGAGTCTCGTGGGATCTGAGGTGAGTCGGCTAGCTGGATACAAAACCGACTCGGGGCGCATTTTTCGGAAAGGAGATCAGTAACTAGTGGCGTCCCGCAGGGCTCAGTGCTAGGACCTTTGTTGTTTGTGACGTGTAAATAAATGATCTGTACAAAGAGCTGTACAAAACTCCAGTTAGGCTACAATTGGGATATCGCGCGCAATGCTGTTCGGCACACTACCAGAAGGACGTGGATGCTTTGGAGAGGGTGCAGAGAAGGTTTACCAGCACGTTGCCTGCCCTGGAGCGCTTCTGCTGTGAGGAGAGATTGAATAAACTTGGATTGTCGTCACTGCAAAGACGGAAGCTGAGGGGCGACCTGATAGTGGTCGACAGCATACTGAGAGGCATCGAAAGGGTGGGGTGGCGAGTCAGTGGGTACAGGTTCACGGTGAGAGGGGGAAAGTGAGAAGGGAAAAGTGCGGGGAAAGGTTTTCACACAGAGGATGGTGGGTGCCTGGAACGCGTTGCCAGTCGAAGCGCTGGAAGCAGGCACATTAGGAACGTGGGTTGGTACATTAGGAACTTGCAGCGTGGGTTGGTACCTGGGACTTCGATGTTGTGGCTATTACGGAGACATGGGTAGAACAGGGACAGGATTGGCTGTTGCAGGTTCCAGGGTTTAAATGTTTTAGTAGGGTCAGAGGTGGGGGTAAAAGAGGGGGAGGTGTGGCATTGCTTGTCAAAGATAGTATTACAGCTGTGGAAAGGACGATGGATGAAGACTCGCCGTCTGAGGTAGTTTGGGCTGAGGTTAGGAATAGGAAAGGTGAGCTCACCCTGTTAGTAATTTTTTACAGGCCTCCTAATAGTCCTAGAAACGTAGAAGAAAGGATTGCGAGGATGATTCAAGAGAAGAGTGAAAGTAATAGGGTGGTTGTTATGGGGGACTTTAACTTTCCTGATATTGATTGGGAAAGCTATAGCTCAAGTTCGTTAGATGGGTCAGTGTTTGTCCAATGTGTGCAGGAGGGTTTCCTGACACAATATGTAGATAGGCCAACAAGAGGTGAGGCCATACTGGATTTGGTTCTGGGTAACGAACCAGGCCAGGTGTTAGAATTAGAGGTAGGTGAGCACTTTGGGGACAGTGACCACAATTCGGTGACTTTTACTCTCGCGATGGAGAGGGATAAGTGTGCACTACAGGGCAAGAGTTATAGCTGGGGGCAGGGAAATTATGATGCGGTGAGGCATGACTTAGGATGTGTGGCTTGGAAAAGTAAGCTTCAAGACAAGGGCGTAACTGATATGTGGAGCTTGTTCAAGGAGCAACTATTGAGTGTCCTTGATAAGTATGTACCCGTCAGGCAGGGAGGAAAGGGTCGTGTGAGGGAGCCGTGGTTTAATAAGGAATTGGAATCCCTTGTTAAATGGAAGAGGGCGGCCTATGTAAAGATGAGGCGTGAAGGTTCAATTGGGGCGATTGAGAGTTATACGGTAGCCAGGAAGGACCTGAAGAGAGAGCTAAGAGCAGCAAGGAGGGGACATGAAAGGGCCTTAGTTGGTAGGATTAGGGAAAACCCTAAGGCTTTCTATAGGTATGTCAGGAATAAAAGAATGACTAGGGTAGGAATAGGTCCAGTCAAGGATAGT
The DNA here is from genome assembly GCF_037043375.1 of Chiloscyllium plagiosum. Taxonomy (NCBI): domain Eukaryota; kingdom Metazoa; phylum Chordata; class Chondrichthyes; order Orectolobiformes; family Hemiscylliidae; genus Chiloscyllium; species Chiloscyllium plagiosum. The sequence goes on along the minus strand of NW_028270143.1, from coordinate 138,590,333 downwards.
AGTGGGAAGTTGCGTGTGGAGGCTGAAGAGATTGGGGAGACATTGAATGAATACTTTTCGTCAGTATTCAATCAGGAACAGGACATTGTTGTCAATGTGAGTACTGAGTCACAATTAAGTAGAATGGATGGCTTTGAGGTATGTAGAGAAGAGGTGTTGGAAATTCTGGAAAGGGTGAAAATAGATAAGTCCCCTGGGCCTGATGGCATTTATCCTAGGATTCTCCGGGAAGCAAGGGAGGAGATTGCAGAGCCATTGGCCTTGATTTTTATGTCCTCGTTGTCTACAGGAGTAGTGCCAGAAGATTGGAGGCTAGCAAATGTGGTTCCCTTGTTCAAGAAGGGGAGTAGGGATAACCCTAGTAACTATTGGCTGGTGAGTCTCACTTCTGTTGTGGGCAAAATCTTAGAGAGAATTCTTCGGGATAGGATTTATGAACATCTGGATAGGAATAATGTGATCAAGGATAGTCAGCATGGTTTTGTGAAGGGCAGGTCGTGCCTCACAAACCTTATTGAATTCTTTGAGAAGGTGACTAAGGAGGTGAACGAGGGGAAAGCGGTAGATGTGGTGTATATGGATTTTAGTAAGGCGTTTGATAAGGTTCCTCATGGTGGACTACTGCAAAAAACACGGAGGTATGGCATTGAGGGTGAGTTGGAGGTTTGGATTAGGAGTTGGCTGGCTGGAAGAAGACAGAGGGTAGTAGTTGATGGCAAAGGTTCATCTTGGAGTGCCGTCACTAGCGGTGTTCCGCAAGGATCTGTTTTGGGACCATTGCTGTTTGTCATTTTTATAAATGACCTGGAGGAGGGGTTAGAAGGTTGGGTGAGCAAGTTTGCGGATGATACGAAAGTCGGAGGAGTTGTAGACAGTGAGGAAGGATGTGGCAGGTTACAGCGGGATATAGATAAGCTGCAGAACTGGGCAGAAAGGTGGCAAATGGCGTTCAATGTAGCTAAGTGTGAGGTGATTCACTTTGGTAAGAGTAATAAAAAGATGGGGTACTGGGCTAATGGACGGATACTTGGTAGTGTGGATGAGCAGAGGGATCTTGGTGTCCATGTACACAGATCTTTGAAAGTTGCCACCCAGGTAAATAGTGCGGTGAAGAAGGCATATGGCGTACTGGCTTTTATTGGTAGAGGAATTGAGTTCCGGAGTACTGAGGTCATGTTGCAGTTGTATAAGACTCTGGTGCGTCCGCATCTGGAGTATTGTGTGCAGTTTTGGTCGCCATACTATAGGAAGGATGTGGAGGCACTGGAACGGGTGCAGAGGAGGTTTACCAGGATGTTGCCTGGTATGGTAGAAAGATCATATGAGGAAAGGCTGAGGCACTTGGGGTTGTTTTCATTGGAGAAAAGAAGGTTTAGGGGTGACTTGATAGAGGTGTACAAGATGATTAGGGGTTTAGATAGGGTCGACAGTGAGAATCTTTTTCCAAGGGGGCATAGCTTTAAATTAAGGGGGGGTAGGTATAGGACAGATGTTAGGGGTAGGTTCTTTACTCAGCGAGTCGTGAGTTCATGGAATGCCCTGCCAGTAGCAGTGGTGGACTCTCCCTCATTATGGGCATTTAAGCAGGCATTGGATAGGCATATGGAGGATAGTGGGCTAGTGTAGGTTAGGTGGGCTTGGATCGGCGCAACATCGAGGGCCGAAGGGCCTGTACTGCGCTGTATTCTTCTATGTTCTATGTTTAAGGCTCACCTTGTTAGACACGTGAACGGGAGGCGGAACGGCGGGACTGAAACCACGTCTGGGCAACAAGTAGCACGTCCAAACAAGGAGTAGGAATCGGCACAGGCTCGCTGGGCCCTGTGTTATCGACCCGACGTGCCAAAGTCTCCGGCCACGTGTATAACTTTGGTGAATTTCTGCAAATACCTTGTAGACGGGGCTGTGACAGGGACCTTATTGGGGTGTCGACGATAATGAGGGCCACGGCGGGCATTTTTGCTGAGTTTGCAGATGGCACAAAGATAGCGAGAGGGACAGGTAGTTTTGAGGAAACGGGCAGGCTGCAGAAGGGCGTGGAGATGAAGGGCGAGTGGGGAAAGAAGTGACCAAGTGTGCGGTTTTGCACTTTGGTAGCAAGAACAATCGGGTAGACGATTTTCTGAACGAGGGAAAGGCTTTGCAAATCTGAAGCGCTGAGGGTCTTGGGAGTCTTAGTTCCAGGTTGTTTCATGATTAACATGCAGGTTCATCCGATGGTTCGGAAGGCAAATGCAGTGTCGGCATTCATTTCAAGCGGGCGAGAAAAAAGGAGCAGAGACGTGCTGCTGAGGCTGCATCAGACTCTGGTCTGACCACAGGTGGAATATCGGGAGCAGTTTTGTGCCCTGTACCAAAGGAAGGGATGCGCTGGTGTTGGAGGGAGTCTAGAGAAGGTTTACAAGCGTGTTCCCCCTGGGGCTGAAGGGTTTGTCACACGAGGTCTCTGGGTCTATACCCGATGGTGTTTCGAAAGGTAAGGCGGGATCTGACTGAACCTTACAGGCTACTGGGAGGCCTGGTCAGAGTGGATGTGAAGAAGATTAGATTAGATTACATTACATTACAGTGTGGAAACAGGCCCTTCGACCCAACAAGTCCACACCGACCCGCCGAAGCGCAACCCACCCATACCCCTACATTTGCCCCTTACCTAACACTACGGGCAATTTAGCATGGCCAATTCACCTGACCTGCACATCTTTGGACTGTGGGAGGAAACCGGAGCACCCGGAGGAAACCCACGCAGGCACGGGGAGAACGTGCAAACTCCACACAGTCAGTCGCCTGAGGCGGGAATTGAACCCGATGATCCCACTAGTAGGCGAGACGAGGACCTGGAAGTACAGCCTCAGGGTGAAGGGTCGTCCCTTCAGGCTGAGATGAGGTTGCATTTAAGACAGAGATAGAGAGGTTCTTGATTATAAGGGGATCAAGGGTTGTGGGGAGAGGGCAGGAGAATCGGGGTTGAGAAACCTGTGAGCCACGACCGAATGGCGGAGCGTGGGCCGAATGGCCCGATTCTGCTCCTACGTCTTATGGGCCGTCAGACCTTCCGTGGTCTTGCGGTCATGACAGAAAGCAGTTGTTTCCCAGAGGGTGGCGGCGGTCTGGAATGCACTGCTTGGGAGGGTAGCGAGGCGGGGAACCTCAAAACCTTGAAAAACTACTTGGATGAGCACTGGAAATGTCATAACCTTTCCTGGCTACGGACCAAGTGCTGGAAAGTGGGACTAGAGCAGACTTAGAGTAGCTTTGTCAGTGCGGACTCGGAGGGCCAAAGGGCCTCTTCTGTACTGTGTGACTGTGTGGGGAAGCTTTCTGATTCCCATCTGTTGATTGAGGCCGCCCCATTGATGCTTCCTGATGCGGAGCAGCCGGATGGATCCAAGTGCGCATTGAAGGTGAGAGGGTGGCAGAGAGCTTCGGAGCCTCCGTCCGTTTGGTTCAGGTTTCGTCTCGTCCTGATGCAAGCATCGATGTACGTGCTCAGTGGCTACCAATAGAGTGAAGGTGCAGTTGATCACTGACTCCACGCGTGGTGCTGCAGGTTGTAATGTCTAGACGAAAACAGAACTCGCTGCACCCTTCGGGAGAAGGGTCACTGGACTCGAAAAAGCGTTAATTCTGCTTTTTCCCCACAGATGCTGAGGTTTTGCTTACTGGGTGTTTTGCTTTATTTTGCATTTTAGACCTTGCTTTTTGATTGCACAGCCACTATCAAACCATTAGCTTGCTGTTAGCGCTGCAATTAGCACTCTTGAATCTTGATTTGCAATTCTAAGGAAGCAGACCGAATTGGAATGTTTGGAGCCGAACCAATAAAGGCTGATTTGCTGTAAATTGATCTTCACATCCCCGCCCCGTCGTGCTATTCATTTGCACGAGGTGGGTTGGGGGATGGGAGTTCACACTTTCCAAGACAAGATGGATTAGTCTGTAAGAGGTACTGTTCGTAAAGGTGAGCGAGCCGAGATTTCCTGACAGTGAGATTTTTCGGTCAGAATTCGAACCTGCTCCAATCATTTGCCTTGTGGGGAGGCAGGGATTTTTCACATTGGTAACAGCTGAGATTTTTAGAACGTCGAACAGAGCAGCGCAACAACAGGCCCTTCGGCAACTGTGAGAAACAAAACTCACTCACAATTCAGCCTGAGACAAAGCCTTGGAAACAAGAACATTTAATTCTTTACGGCCTTGCAAGAACAGGCGTTTTGCTCAAGCAATCAGGCTAGCAAAAGCGCGCGAAAACAAAACATGTAAGCATTCTTATTCAGTTTGCAAGTTGCGGAATCACGCCTCCCTTTTCCCATCCTATCATAAGCCGATTACCTCACTCGTTTTTCTCTAATTTTCCTTATCTGACTACCCTGCTGTCCTTGTCCTTGTCTGTTACAGCCTGTCTGCTATTTTATCCAGTTCCCCTTATCATACTATAAGCTTATTGTGAAATGCCCCTACTGCTACTTTTGTGGTCAGCTACAACACTTTAAAGTTATTTCTTAGTTTACAACTATTTCTTAAACAAAAACCTCTATATTCGTTAAAATCTTAGCCTTAGGTATGCTGCAAGAATCCCGCGACCGTTTGTGTAATGTTCCCCTTCCCCTCCCCCCACAACACCCCGTCACCCATCTGCAAAAACAACATCTCTAACTGCATTTCTAATCTCCCACAAACTGTCAGGGACATTTAAGCTACTGCTCGGCGAGCACACGCTGGACGGCAGTAAATTGAGGGGTGTGTAGGTTAGGTTGATCTTAGATTAAGAAAACTGCTCGGCACGACATCGTGGGCCGAAGGGCCTGTACTGTGCAATGTTCTAACTGCAGGCACATCCACACACATCAAAGACATGGAGGGCTCGGCTGAATCTATTGCTTTCTTCTCTACGTGTCACGTTTCATCGAGGTAGCGTCCTAGGCCCAAGCATCTTCAGCGAGTGGTGAGAATATGCAGTGCACTGCCTGAGAGAGAGGGTGCTGGAGGCAGATTCAATGGTGACTTTGGTCGGAGGGTCGGATACTTATCTGAAGAGAGAATATTTGCTGCAGGGCGAGTGGGACTGGGGAAGTTGCTCGTGCAGAGAGCTGATGCAGACATGACAGGCTGAATGTATCATTCAATGCGTGCAGTTCTGCAGTTGGTTACCGCCTCCTCAAAAACGCTGTGCTGGTCACGTGAGAAGTCACGTAAGCTTAGCCCTGACCCACTTGATTGGTGAGATACTGACGATCTCTACATGACCATGAGACAGTGGTTCACTGACAGGGGAAAAAAAGCAACTGCTGTAAACGGACCTGCTGCTCTCGTTAGAAATCCTGGGAGGACTACGGCGACAGGGAAACTGTCAGCAGTGATCTACAAGTCTTTGAACAGAATCAAGCTGATTGAAAACATGGAGGACAAATGGGACTTGAGGCAGTCCGCTGTATTGTAGTTATCGCTTCTCGGCCTTTTGGCTAAGATCAAGTGTCTGTTCTTATCAGGACGGGGGTCGAGTTGTGAGTCATCAGAGCTAGTGGAGATCATCGCTGGATCGTGATTGGACGTTGGAGGATCGTTTGGTTGTGCTGACCTGCTATTGGTGGATCTTCATGCTGGCTTCGGCCTAACGCCAATTCAGGGACCAGCCAACCTCCGAGCTATGGCCTCAACAGCTGCGCGCAGCCCTGGGCAGGGGGTTCGAAACACCGTCCGGGTGTCTGTCAAGCAGGTGGAGGGCCGTACACCGATGGATCGCATCCTGTTTATTAAGAAGGTATTGCTAGGATGCTGTGGGTTCGCTGCAGCAGACGTGTACTGCCTGCAGGATTTCCCTGGGGCAGGCTACTTTGATGTGACCTTCAGGAGTGTGAAGCAGTGCGAACAGCTCCTGAAGGTCTTCAAGGAGAAGGAAGGGGAGCCGCTGTTCTCCATCTTGTCGGCAACCCCATTGTGTGTGCTTCCTGCACAGAGGAGTCGGGTTGTTACAATCCATATGTACAACCCCTATGTTCCAGCGGCTGATGTCCTGACCTTCCTGGGAAGGTACGTCCAAGTTGAGGGAGAAGCCACCGACGTGATCGACCCCTTTGGGATCTGGACCAGTAAGCGGCAGGTCAGAGTGACTCTGAGGGTCGATGGCAATGGGAACATTCTTCACCCACCCTCGAGCTTCGCAATTGGAGGGAACAGAGGCTACCTGACATATGCAGGGCAGCCAAAAGTGTGCCGAGCCTGCGGGAAGTCGGGACATGTGCTGGCGGATTGCAAAGTGACCATCTGCAGGAACTGCAAACAGGAGGGTCACCTGACTAAGGACTGTCAGGAAGAAAGGAGCTGCAACCTGTGCGGAGAGGCGGGCCACGTGTACAAGACCTGCCCAAGACGGGGGGGCCCCACTTACGCACAGATGGCTGGAGGTGGCAAGGCGAGCCGTGGACCCCCAAAGACCAGTAACGTCCACCTAGACAGCAGGGAAACAGAGTCTGGTGGCACCCAGAAAGAAGAACAGGCTGGAGTGGAGGAGGGGGCAGCCAGTGGAGAGACACAGCAGCTAATCCTAGCTCTCGCTGGGCAGATGGAAGCAATGGAGGAGGAGGAGGAGGTAATCGAGCAGGCAGAGGAGTGGATACCGGTTATAAACAGGAAGAGAAAATCCGGCCACGCCCACAAAGCCTCCCAGCAAAGGGGGAAAAGACAGCTGCACGAGGGAGGGACGGCCAGCACTTCGGATGGGGAAGACGGGCACAAAGAACATCATCACCACCAGAAGAAGAGACAGAGCGCCGTAGATAAAGAGGAGGGCATTTCCTCCCAGCCAGGAAACAACGGAACCCCTGAAGTCCACCCTCCACCCAGTGAGAACCAGGGGGTACCCACTGTCCCACAACTACAGGTAACTGAGAGCTGCGATCCTCTGACAGTCCCATTGTCAGACACAGAACTGGACGGTGCGGACCCTTGCCTTGGCTCAATGACACCAGAGCAGGTAAATGACCCCAGTGAGGGCCTGGATAGCTACCTCAGCCCAGAGAAGGTCCAGCAGTTCGTGCACACTATGGGGATGCAGATAGCTACCCCAGAGACAGGACAGTCAAATGGACAAGGGTAACCCCATAAACTGGGGGTTAAAGAAGTTTTCCTTTGCTCTCATATAACAGGGCACCCACTCAGTAGGTGGGTTCCGCTGAAGCCACAGCTAAATAATAAGAGACTGGATGGTTAATGAAGGGAACTGTATTTAGGATAACTGTAAATTTGAGCAATTCAATCTGTTCTTTACGACATGGAATGTATATATGTATGAACGATATGACAAATTGTACAAGTACCAAAGATTTATTTATATGAATAAAGTATATTTTGAAATAAAAAAAAAATCTGTTCTTATCAGTTTAATATCTGATACGTCCCTTATCTGGGGACCATATATTAAATTGATTTTTGGAGCAGGGAGATGGAATAGGGGCTTGCTCCGTCCACTCCACGCATCGACCTGGTATTGCAGTACCTCCGGGAACGGTGCACCCCTCATCTATAAATCTAAAAACAGCTTCATGTTTATAACTCAGGCTTTCGGTGCTTTGTGTCTGCTGGATGGGTTTGAGTACCAAGTGCTTCATTTCTCACACCTCACATCCAACCGGGCGTGAGTCGATTCAAACTCGTCTGTTCTAAGGTGGCTGCTCAGCTCCCGCTCCCTATCCTTCTCTCGCCATCTCTGTCTCTTGCGCACCTTGACACTTGCTCTCAATGTCATCCCCTCGGACCCCTGCTGCGTGCTGCACCTTCCCGCCAACGCCGGGCCCCGATCACACCACATGGTGTCAGAATTTGGGAGTCGCAGCAACCGTAGCTGCCCACCAGCTTTTCATACTCGCGAGCGACATTTCAGAAAAACAAGAGAAGGTCAACTGTGCTACGTTGCTGCATGCTGCTGGGGATGAAGCTATCTCGGGGTTCAGTCGTTTTGATTTTGATGACTTGAAAGAGAGATTTCGAGAACACTGTGAGCTAGGACAAAAATCATCGGGACGTATTTAAGGCACATGCTTTTCATCAGACTGCAAGGGCAGGCGGAATCGATAGGTACGTATGTGACTGACCGGAAAAACGAGGCAAAGGACTGTGAGTTTCAGCCATTTTCCGATTCACGGAGCCGCGACAGAATCGTGTGTGCTATCACGAATGACTGAGTCAGAGGCAGGTTACTCAGAGAGTCAATTCTCACTGGGAAAAGCAAAGAGACAGCACTAACTCGACAACAGCACGTGAGAAAACGTAGAACAAACAAACCAATGTTTGCTGACCGGAACTGGCCTGGAAAGATAATAAGGCAGGTAGGAGCACTGCAGATTATCCGGCACCTGGGCTGTGTACGCAGGGACTGGCACAACACCCCCTTGCCTTCTTTTGCACTTAGAATGCTGCCAGTTCTGGCTGAGGCAGCAAAGTCAGTCTCACACAAGCAGCGTGTGCCAGCTGTCTGTGACAACAAATTCCAAAGACTCACAACCCTCTGAGAGAAGACGTTTCTCCTGATCTCACTCTTAAATTGGTGCCTCTTTATTCTGTTCAGTTCTAGACACTCCCATGAGGGAAAATGTCCTCTCAGCATTTACCCTGTCGAGCCACGTAAGAATCCAATATGTTTCAATAAGATTGTGTCTCATTCATTTAAACTCAGGATCTACACTCATCTGGAGGTAGGGTTTACCGGGCTCAGTTTTACTGAAAAGCTGACCTCCGGCTAGTTCAGCAAATAGGTCGTTGAGCAAAGGGAAAGGAAACCGCCTAGCACACACCAGCAGGTGAACTGTTGCAGCATGATATTGCGGCTCCGGCACTCAATCCCTCTACGAATGAAACCTAACAGCCTTCTTAACAGCACTATCCACTTGGGTGGCAACTTTCAGGGATCTATGTACATGGGACTCCAAGATCCCTCTGCACATCCACACTACCAAGAATCTTTCCATCGACCCAGTACTCTGCCTTCCTGTTATTCTTCCCAAAGTGCATCACCTCACATTTAGCTGCATTGAACTCCATTTGCCACCTCTCAGCCCAATTCTGCAGTTTATCCAAGTCCCCCTGCAACCTGTAACATTCTTCCACACTGACCACCACTCCACCGACTTTAGCGTCGTCTGCAAATTTACTAATCCATCCACCTATGTTATGCCTGCATCTAAGTCATTTATAAAAATGACAAACAGCAGTGGTCCCAAAACAGACCCTTGTGGCACACCACTAGTAACCGGACTCCAGGCTGAATATTTTCCATCAACCACCACCCGCTGCCTTCTTTCAGAAAGCCAGTTTCTAAGCCAAGCTGCTAAATCACCCTCAGTTCCATGCCTCTGCATTTTCTCCAACAGCCTACCACGTGGAACCTTATCAAAGGCTCCCGGCGTCCTGCTTCTCTATCCCATTGAAAACAATAGCGTGCTTCTTTAGAATTCTTGATCAGTCACTCTCAGAATCTTGACAAGTGATTGCCTTCGGCCCAGTTGAGTTTGATTCTGTCCAACCACATTCTTGCCCATAAAGCTCTAAGATTTCCTTTGTTGACGCGCAGGCTGTGTCTTCAGACTGACCGTATAACTGAACGTTCCCACCGTGAAAGCACCTGTGTGTGTTCCTCGCTCAGTTTCTGAAGGTTGCAGCGCAACGTGACTCAGCCGTATCAATGAAACCGGTGTCCACCTCCATTCTTACCGGTTTGCCGTTCAGTAAGGGAGCGACCGGGGCGTCGGCAGCTATCGCCAGTATCTGTAACAACAACACCTCATTGGTTTGTGCGCCTGGGCTTTTGTCTTCTTGCCCTTTTTGTACCATTTAGGATTTCTTCCTGTACTTTCGCTGCAGGTTATTGGTACTTTCTCCCCCGAGCGCACCCACTTAATATATTCTTTTTTAATGCTGCAGTTTCTGCACACAGCTTCTTTCCAGCAGCAATTTGCTGCTGCCTGACATGTGTTTCCACAGCAGTGGCAGTTTTGTGTCTGCGTTGGTGCTTGTCCCTGGGCCACCATTTTGTGAACTCTCAGCCACCATTTTGTGAGGTGTTGACCTTCCTTGGCTGCGAGTTCCATCACGGTTGCCATTCCCAGCACTTTCATTTAAGTGTAGTCACCTTTGCGTCAGTAATCTCTTCTGGATCGCTTCACATCTTACGGCAGGCTGCTACAAAAGGTAGAGTCTCGTGGGATCTGAGGTGAGTCGGCTAGCTGGATACAAAACCGACTCGGGGCGCATTTTTCGGAAAGGAGATCAGTAACTAGTGGCGTCCCGCAGGGCTCAGTGCTAGGACCTTTGTTGTTTGTGACGTGTAAATAAATGATCTGTACAAAGAGCTGTACAAAACTCCAGTTAGGCTACAATTGGGATATCGCGCGCAATGCTGTTCGGCACACTACCAGAAGGACGTGGATGCTTTGGAGAGGGTGCAGAGAAGGTTTACCAGCACGTTGCCTGCCCTGGAGCGCTTCTGCTGTGAGGAGAGATTGAATAAACTTGGATTGTCGTCACTGCAAAGACGGAAGCTGAGGGGCGACCTGATAGTGGTCGACAGCATACTGAGAGGCATCGAAAGGGTGGGGTGGCGAGTCAGTGGGTACAGGTTCACGGTGAGAGGGGGAAAGTGAGAAGGGAAAAGTGCGGGGAAAGGTTTTCACACAGAGGATGGTGGGTGCCTGGAACGCGTTGCCAGTCGAAGCGCTGGAAGCAGGCACATTAGGAACGTGGGTTGGTACATTAGGAACTTGCAGCGTGGGTTGGTACCTGGGACTTCGATGTTGTGGCTATTACGGAGACATGGGTAGAACAGGGACAGGATTGGCTGTTGCAGGTTCCAGGGTTTAAATGTTTTAGTAGGGTCAGAGGTGGGGGTAAAAGAGGGGGAGGTGTGGCATTGCTTGTCAAAGATAGTATTACAGCTGTGGAAAGGACGATGGATGAAGACTCGCCGTCTGAGGTAGTTTGGGCTGAGGTTAGGAATAGGAAAGGTGAGCTCACCCTGTTAGTAATTTTTTACAGGCCTCCTAATAGTCCTAGAAACGTAGAAGAAAGGATTGCGAGGATGATTCAAGAGAAGAGTGAAAGTAATAGGGTGGTTGTTATGGGGGACTTTAACTTTCCTGATATTGATTGGGAAAGCTATAGCTCAAGTTCGTTAGATGGGTCAGTGTTTGTCCAATGTGTGCAGGAGGGTTTCCTGACACAATATGTAGATAGGCCAACAAGAGGTGAGGCCATACTGGATTTGGTTCTGGGTAACGAACCAGGCCAGGTGTTAGAATTAGAGGTAGGTGAGCACTTTGGGGACAGTGACCACAATTCGGTGACTTTTACTCTCGCGATGGAGAGGGATAAGTGTGCACTACAGGGCAAGAGTTATAGCTGGGGGCAGGGAAATTATGATGCGGTGAGGCATGACTTAGGATGTGTGGCTTGGAAAAGTAAGCTTCAAGACAAGGGCGTAACTGATATGTGGAGCTTGTTCAAGGAGCAACTATTGAGTGTCCTTGATAAGTATGTACCCGTCAGGCAGGGAGGAAAGGGTCGTGTGAGGGAGCCGTGGTTTAATAAGGAATTGGAATCCCTTGTTAAATGGAAGAGGGCGGCCTATGTAAAGATGAGGCGTGAAGGTTCAATTGGGGCGATTGAGAGTTATACGGTAGCCAGGAAGGACCTGAAGAGAGAGCTAAGAGCAGCAAGGAGGGGACATGAAAGGGCCTTAGTTGGTAGGATTAGGGAAAACCCTAAGGCTTTCTATAGGTATGTCAGGAATAAAAGAATGACTAGGGTAGGAATAGGTCCAGTCAAGGATAGTAGTGGGAAGTTGCGTGTGGAGGCTGAAGAGATTGGGGAGACATTGAATGAATACTTTTCGTCAGTATTCAATCAGGAACAGGACATTGTTGTCAATGTGAGTACTGAGTCACAATTAAGTAGAATGGATGGCTTTGAGGTATGTAGAGAAGAGGTGTTGGAAATTCTGGAAAGGGTGAAAATAGATAGGTCCCCTGGGCCTGATGGCATTTATCCTAGGATTCTCCGGGAAGCAAGGAAGGAGATTGCAGAGCCATTGGCCTTGATTTTTATGTCCTCGTTGTCTACAGGAGTAGTGCCAGAAGATTGGAGGCTAGCAAATGTGGTTCCCTTGTTCAAGAAGGGGAGTAGGGATAACCCTAGTAACTATTGGCTGGTGAGTCTCACTTCTGTTGTGGGCAAAATCTTAGAGAGAATTCTTCGGGATAGGATTTATGAACATCTGGATAGGAATAATGTGATCAAGGATAGTCAGCATGGTTTTGTGAAGGGCAGGTCGTGCCTCACAAACCTTATTGAATTCTTTGAGAAGGTGACTAAGGAGGTGAACGAGGGGAAAGCGGTAGATGTGGTGTATATGGATTTTAGTAAGGCGTTTGATAAGGTTCCTCATGGTGGACTACTGCAAAAAACACGGAGGTATGGCATTGAGGGTGAGTTGGAGGTTTGGATTAGGAGTTGGCTGGCTGGAAGAAGACAGAGGGTAGTAGTTGATGGCAAAGGTTCATCTTGGAGTGCCGTCACTAGCGGTGTTCCGCAAGGATCTGTTTTGGGACCATTGCTGTTTGTCATTTTTATAAATGACCTGGAGGAGGGGTTAGAAGGTTGGGTGAGCAAGTTTGCGGATGATACGAAAGTCGGAGGAGTTGTAGACAGTGAGGAAGGATGTGGCAGGTTACAGCGGGATATAGATAAGCTGCAGAACTGGGCAGAAAGGTGGCAAATGGTGTTCAATGTAGCTAAGTGTGAGGTGATTCACTTTGGTAAGAGTAATAAAAAGATGGGGTACTGGGCTAATGGACGGATACTTGGTAGTGTGGATGAGCAGAGGGATCTTGGTGTCCATGTACACAGATCTTTGAAAGTTGCCACCCAGGTAAATAGTGCGGTGAAGAAGGCATATGGCGTACTGGCTTTTATTGGTAGAGGAATTGAGTTCCGGAGTACTGAGGTCATGTTGCAGTTGTATAAGACTCTGGTGCGTCCGCATCTGGAGTATTGTGTGCAGTTTTGGTCGCCATACTATAGGAAGGATGTGGAGGCACTGGAACGGGTGCAGAGGAGGTTTACCAGGATGTTGCCTGGTATGGTAGAAAGATCATATGAGGAAAGGCTGAGGCACTTGGGGTTGTTTTCATTGGAGAAAAGAAGGTTTAGGGGTGACTTGATAGAGGTGTACAAGATGATTAGGGGTTTAGATAGGGTCGACAGTGAGAATCTTTTTCCAAGGGGGCATAGCTTTAAATTAAGGGGGGGTAGGTATAGGACAGATGTTAGGGGTAGGTTCTTTACTCAGCGAGTCGTGAGTTCATGGAATGCCCTGCCAGTAGCAGTGGTGGACTCTCCCTCATTATGGGCATTTAAGCAGGCATTGGATAGGCATATGGAGGATAGTGGGCTAGTGTAGGTTAGGTGGGCTTGGATCGGCGCAACATCGAGGGCCGAAGGGCCTGTACTGCGCTGTATTCTTCTATGTTCTATGTTTAAGGCTCACCTTGTTAGACACGTGAACGGGAGGCGGAACGGCGGGACTGAAACCACGTCTGGGCAACAAGTAGCACGTCCAAACAAGGAGTAGGAATCGGCACAGGCTCGCTGGGCCCTGTGTTATCGACCCGACGTGCCAAAGTCTCCGGCCACGTGTATAACTTTGGTGAATTTCTGCAAATACCTTGTAGACGGGGCTGTGACAGGGACCTTATTGGGGTGTCGACGATAATGAGGGCCACGGCGGGCATTTTTGCTGAGTTTGCAGATGGCACAAAGATAGCGAGAGGGACAGGTAGTTTTGAGGAAACGGGCAGGCTGCAGAAGGGCGTGGAGATGAAGGGCGAGTGGGGAAAGAAGTGACCAAGTGTGCGGTTTTGCACTTTGGTAGCAAGAACAATCGGGTAGACGATTTTCTGAACGAGGGAAAGGCTTTGCAAATCTGAAGCGCTGAGGGTCTTGGGAGTCTTAGTTCCAGGTTGTTTCATGATTAACATGCAGGTTCATCCGATGGTTCGGAAGGCAAATGCAGTGTCGGCATTCATTTCAAGCGGGCGAGAAAAAAGGAGCAGAGACGTGCTGCTGAGGCTGCATCAGACTCTGGTCTGACCACAGGTGGAATATCGGGAGCAGTTTTGTGCCCTGTACCAAAGGAAGGGATGCGCTGGTGTTGGAGGGAGTCTAGAGAAGGTTTACAAGCGTGTTCCCCCTGGGGCTGAAGGGTTTGTCACACGAGGTCTCTGGGTCTATACCCGATGGTGTTTCGAAAGGTAAGGCGGGATCTGACTGAACCTTACAGGCTACTGGGAGGCCTGGTCAGAGTGGATGTGAAGAAGATTAGATTAGATTACATTACATTACAGTGTGGAAACAGGCCCTTCGACCCAACAAGTCCACACCGACCCGCCGAAGCGCAACCCACCCATACCCCTACATTTGCCCCTTACCTAACACTACGGGCAATTTAGCATGGCCAATTCACCTGACCTGCACATCTTTGGACTGTGGGAGGAAACCGGAGCACCCGGAGGAAACCCACGCAGGCACGGGGAGAACGTGCAAACTCCACACAGTCAGTCGCCTGAGGCGGGAATTGAACCCGATGATCCCACTAGTAGGCGAGACGAGGACCTGGAAGTACAGCCTCAGGGTGAAGGGTCGTCCCTTCAGGCTGAGATGAGGTTGCATTTAAGACAGAGATAGAGAGGTTCTTGATTATAAGGGGATCAAGGGTTGTGGGGAGAGGGCAGGAGAATCGGGGTTGAGAAACCTGTGAGCCACGACCGAATGGCGGAGCGTGGGCCGAATGGCCCGATTCTGCTCCTACGTCTTATGGGCCGTCAGACCTTCCGTGGTCTTGCGGTCATGACAGAAAGCAGTTGTTTCCCAGAGGGTGGCGGCGGTCTGGAATGCACTGCTTGGGAGGGTAGCGAGGCGGGGAACCTCAAAACCTTGAAAAACTACTTGGATGAGCACTGGAAATGTCATAACCTTTCCTGGCTACGGACCAAGTGCTGGAAAGTGGGACTAGAGCAGACTTAGAGTAGCTTTGTCAGTGCGGACTCGGAGGGCCAAAGGGCCTCTTCTGTACTGTGTGACTGTGTGGGGAAGCTTTCTGATTCCCATCTGTTGATTGAGGCCGCCCCATTGATGCTTCCTGATGCGGAGCAGCCGGATGGATCCAAGTGCGCATTGAAGGTGAGAGGGTGGCAGAGAGCTTCGGAGCCTCCGTCCGTTTGGTTCAGGTTTCGTCTCGTCCTGATGCAAGCATCGATGTACGTGCTCAGTGGCTACCAATAGAGTGAAGGTGCAGTTGATCACTGACTCCACGCGTGGTGCTGCAGGTTGTAATGTCTAGACGAAAACAGAACTCGCTGCACCCTTCGGGAGAAGGGTCACTGGACTCGAAAAAGCGTTAATTCTGCTTTTTCCCCACAGATGCTGAGGTTTTGCTTACTGGGTGTTTTGCTTTATTTTGCATTTTAGACCTTGCTTTTTGATTGCACAGCCACTATCAAACCATTAGCTTGCTGTTAGCGCTGCAATTAGCACTCTTGAATCTTGATTTGCAATTCTAAGGAAGCAGACCGAATTGGAATGTTTGGAGCCGAACCAATAAAGGCTGATTTGCTGTAAATTGATCTTCACATCCCCGCCCCGTCGTGCTATTCATTTGCACGAGGTGGGTTGGGGGATGGGAGTTCACACTTTCCAAGACAAGATGGATTAGTCTGTAAGAGGTACTGTTCGTAAAGGTGAGCGAGCCGAGATTTCCTGACAGTGAGATTTTTCGGTCAGAATTCGAACCTGCTCCAATCATTTGCCTTGTGGGGAGGCAGGGATTTTTCACATTGGTAACAGCTGAGATTTTTAGAACGTCGAACAGAGCAGCGCAACAACAGGCCCTTCGGCAACTGTGAGAAACAAAACTCACTCACAATTCAGCCTGAGACAAAGCCTTGGAAACAAGAACATTTAATTCTTTACGGCCTTGCAAGAACAGGCGTTTTGCTCAAGCAATCAGGCTAGCAAAAGCGCGCGAAAACAAAACATGTAAGCATTCTTATTCAGTTTGCAAGTTGCGGAATCACGCCTCCCTTTTCCCATCCTATCATAAGCCGATTACCTCACTCGTTTTTCTCTAATTTTCCTTATCTGACTACCCTGCTGTCCTTGTCCTTGTCTGTTACAGCCTGTCTGCTATTTTATCCAGTTCCCCTTATCATACTATAAGCTTATTGTGAAATGCCCCTACTGCTACTTTTGTGGTCAGCTACAACACTTTAAAGTTATTTCTTAGTTTACAACTATTTCTTAAACAAAAACCTCTATATTCGTTAAAATCTTAGCCTTAGGTATGCTGCAAGAATCCCGCGACCGTTTGTGTAATGTTCCCCTTCCCCTCCCCCCACAACACCCCGTCACCCATCTGCAAAAACAACATCTCTAACTGCATTTCTAATCTCCCACAAACTGTCAGGGACATTTAAGCTACTGCTCGGCGAGCACACGCTGGACGGCAGTAAATTGAGGGGTGTGTAGGTTAGGTTGATCTTAGATTAAGAAAACTGCTCGGCACGACATCGTGGGCCGAAGGGCCTGTACTGTGCAATGTTCTAACTGCAGGCACATCCACACACATCAAAGACATGGAGGGCTCGGCTGAATCTATTGCTTTCTTCTCTACGTGTCACGTTTCATCGAGGTAGCGTCCTAGGCCCAAGCATCTTCAGCGAGTGGTGAGAATATGCAGTGCACTGCCTGAGAGAGAGGGTGCTGGAGGCAGATTCAATGGTGACTTTGGTCGGAGGGTCGGATACTTATCTGAAGAGAGAATATTTGCTGCAGGGCGAGTGGGACTGGGGAAGTTGCTCGTGCAGAGAGCTGATGCAGACATGACAGGCTGAATGTATCATTCAATGCGTGCAGTTCTGCAGTTGGTTACCGCCTCCTCAAAAACGCTGTGCTGGTCACGTGAGAAGTCACGTAAGCTTAGCCCTGACCCACTTGATTGGTGAGATACTGACGATCTCTACATGACCATGAGACAGTGGTTCACTGACAGGGGAAAAAAAGCAACTGCTGTAAACGGACCTGCTGCTCTCGTTAGAAATCCTGGGAGGACTACGGCGACAGGGAAACTGTCAGCAGTGATCTACAAGTCTTTGAACAGAATCAAGCTGATTGAAAACATGGAGGACAAATGGGACTTGAGGCAGTCCGCGGTATTGTAGTTATCGCTTCTCGGCCTTTTGGCTAAGATCAAGTGTAGTATCTGTTCTTATCAGTTTAATATCTGATACGTCCCTTATCTGGGGACCATATATTAAATTGATTTTTGGAGCAGGGAGATGGAATAGGGGCTTGCTCCGTCCACTCCACGCATCGACCTGGTATTGCAGTACCTCCGGGAACGGTGCACCCCTCATCTATAAATCTAAAAACAGCTTCATGTTTATAACTCAGGCTTTCGGTGCTTTGTGTCTGCTGGATGGGTTTGAGTACCAAGTGCTTCATTTCTCACACCTCACATCCAACCGGGCGTGAGTCGATTCAAACTCGTCTGTTCTAAGGTGGCTGCTCAGCTCCCGCTCCCTATCCTTCTCTCGCCATCTCTGTCTCTTGCGCACCTTGACACTTGCTCTCAATGTCATCCCCTCGGACCCCTGCTGCGTGCTGCACCTTCCCGCCAACGCCGGGCCCCGATCACACCACATGGTGTCAGAATTTGGGAGTCGCAGCAACCGTAGCTGCCCACCAGCTTTTCATACTCGCGAGCGACATTTCAGAAAAACAAGAGAAGGTCAACTGTGCTACGTTGCTGCATGCTGCTGGGGATGAAGCTATCTCGGGGTTCAGTCGTTTTGATTTTGATGACTTGAAAGAGAGATTTCGAGAACACTGTGAGCTAGGACAAAAATCATCGGGACGTATTTAAGGCACATGCTTTTCATCAGACTGCAAGGGCAGGCGGAATCGATAGGTACGTATGTGACTGACCGGAAAAACGAGGCAAAGGACTGTGAGTTTCAGCCATTTTCCGATTCACGGAGCCGCGACAGAATCGTGTGTGCTATCACGAATGACTGAGTCAGAGGCAGGTTACTCAGAGAGTCAATTCTCACTGGGAAAAGCAAAGAGACAGCACTAACTCGACAACAGCACGTGAGAAAACGTAGAACAAACAAACCAATGTTTGCTGACCGGAACTGGCCTGGAAAGATAATAAGGCAGGTAGGAGCACTGCAGATTATCCGGCACCTGGGCTGTGTACGCAGGGACTGGCACAACACCCCCTTGCCTTCTTTTGCACTTAGAATGCTGCCAGTTCTGGCTGAGGCAGCAAAGTCAGTCTCACACAAGCAGCGTGTGCCAGTTGTCTGTGACAACAAATTCCAAAGACTCACAACCCTCTGAGAGAAGACGTTTCTCCTGATCTCACTCTTAAATTGGTGCCTCTTTATTCTGTTCAGTTCTAGACACTCCCATGAGGGAAAATGTCCTCTCAGCATTTACCCTGTCGAGCCACGTAAGAATCCAATATGTTTCAATAAGATTGTGTCTCATTCATTTAAACTCAGGATCTACACTCATCTGGAGGTAGGGTTTACCGGGCTCAGTTTTACTGAAAAGCTGACCTCCGGCTAGTTCAGCAAATAGGTCGTTGAGCAAAGGGAAAGGAAACCGCCTAGCACACACCAGCAGGTGAACTGTTGCAGCATGATATTGCGGCTCCGGCACTCAATCCCTCTACGAATGAAACCTAACAGCCTTCTTAACAGCACTATCCACTTGGGTGGCAACTTTCAGGGATCTATGTACATGGGACTCCAAGATCCCTCTGCACATCCACACTACCAAGAATCTTTCCATCGACCCAGTACTCTGCCTTCCTGTTATTCTTCCCAAAGTGCATCACCTCACATTTAGCTGCATTGAACTCCATTTGCCACCTCTCAGCCCAATTCTGCAGTTTATCCAAGTCCCCCTGCAACCTGTAACATTCTTCCACACTGACCACCACTCCACCGACTTTAGCGTCGTCTGCAAATTTACTAATCCATCCACCTATGTTATGCCTGCATCTAAGTCATTTATAAAAATGACAAACAGCAGTGGTCCCAAAACAGACCCTTGTGGCACACCACTAGTAACCGGACTCCAGGCTGAATATTTTCCATCAACCACCACCCGCTGCCTTCTTTCAGAAAGCCAGTTTCTAAGCCAAGCTGCTAAATCACCCTCAGTTCCATGCCTCTGCATTTTCTCCAACAGCCTACCACGTGGAACCTTATCAAAGGCTCCCGGCGTCCTGCTTCTCTATCCCATTGAAAACAATAGCGTGCTTCTTTAGAATTCTTGATCAGTCACTCTCAGAATCTTGACAAGTGATTGCCTTCGGCCCAGTTGAGTTTGATTCTGTCCAACCACATTCTTGCCCATAAAGCTCTAAGATTTCCTTTGTTGACGCGCAGGCTGTGTCTTCAGACTGACCGTATAACTGAACGTTCCCACCGTGAAAGCACCTGTGTGTGTTCCTCGCTCAGTTTCTGAAGGTTGCAGCGCAACGTGACTCAGCCGTATCAATGAAACCGGTGTCCACCTCCATTCTTACCGGTTTGCCGTTCAGTAAGGGAGCGACCGGGGCGTCGGCAGCTATCGCCAGTATCTGTAACAACAACACCTCATTGGTTTGTGCGCCTGGGCTTTTGTCTTCTTGCCCTTTTTGTACCATTTAGGATTTCTTCCTGTACTTTCGCTGCAGGTTATTGGTACTTTCTCCCCCGAGCGCACCCACTTAATATATTCTTTTTTAATGCTGCAGTTTCTGCACACAGCTTCTTTCCAGCAGCAATTTGCTGCTGCCTGACATGTGTTTCCACAGCAGTGGCAGTTTTGTGTCTGCGTTGGTGCTTGTCCCTGGGCCACCATTTTGTGAACTCTCAGCCACCATTTTGTGAGGTGTTGACCTTCCTTGGCTGCGAGTTCCATCACGGTTGCCATTCCCAGCACTTTCATTTAAGTGTAGTCACCTTTGCGTCAGTAATCTCTTCTGGATCGCTTCACATCTTACGGCAGGCTGCTACAAAAGGTAGAGTCTCGTGGGATCTGAGGTGAGTCGGCTAGCTGGATACAAAACCGACTCGGGGCGCATTTTTCGGAAAGGAGATCAGTAACTAGTGGCGTCCCGCAGGGCTCAGTGCTAGGACCTTTGTTGTTTGTGACGTGTAAATAAATGATCTGTACAAAGAGCTGTACAAAACTCCAGTTAGGCTACAATTGGGATATCGCGCGCAATGCTGTTCGGCACACTACCAGAAGGACGTGGATGCTTTGGAGAGGGTGCAGAGAAGGTTTACCAGCACGTTGCCTGCCCTGGAGCGCTTCTGCTGTGAGGAGAGATTGAATAAACTTGGATTGTCGTCACTGCAAAGACGGAAGCTGAGGGGCGACCTGATAGTGGTCGACAGCATACTGAG
Organism: Chiloscyllium plagiosum; assembly: GCF_037043375.1. NCBI lineage: Eukaryota > Metazoa > Chordata > Chondrichthyes > Orectolobiformes > Hemiscylliidae > Chiloscyllium > Chiloscyllium plagiosum. Next base: position 138,569,826 of record NW_028270143.1, on the reverse strand, counting down.
AGGCATCGAAAGGGTGGGGTGGCGAGTCAGTGGGTACAGGTTCACGGTGAGAGGGGGAAAGTGAGAAGGGAAAAGTGCGGGGAAAGGTTTTCACACAGAGGATGGTGGGTGCCTGGAACGCGTTGCCAGTCGAAGCGCTGGAAGCAGGCACATTAGGAACGTGGGTTGGTACATTAGGAACTTGCAGCGTGGGTTGGTACCTGGGACTTCGATGTTGTGGCTATTACGGAGACATGGGTAGAACAGGGACAGGATTGGCTGTTGCAGGTTCCAGGGTTTAAATGTTTTAGTAGGGTCAGAGGTGGGGGTAAAAGAGGGGGAGGTGTGGCATTGCTTGTCAAAGATAGTATTACAGCTGTGGAAAGGACGATGGATGAAGACTCGCCGTCTGAGGTAGTTTGGGCTGAGGTTAGGAATAGGAAAGGTGAGCTCACCCTGTTAGTAATTTTTTACAGGCCTCCTAATAGTCCTAGAAACGTAGAAGAAAGGATTGCGAGGATGATTCAAGAGAAGAGTGAAAGTAATAGGGTGGTTGTTATGGGGGACTTTAACTTTCCTGATATTGATTGGGAAAGCTATAGCTCAAGTTCGTTAGATGGGTCAGTGTTTGTCCAATGTGTGCAGGAGGGTTTCCTGACACAATATGTAGATAGGCCAACAAGAGGTGAGGCCATACTGGATTTGGTTCTGGGTAACGAACCAGGCCAGGTGTTAGAATTAGAGGTAGGTGAGCACTTTGGGGACAGTGACCACAATTCGGTGACTTTTACTCTCGCGATGGAGAGGGATAAGTGTGCACTACAGGGCAAGAGTTATAGCTGGGGGCAGGGAAATTATGATGCGGTGAGGCATGACTTAGGATGTGTGGCTTGGAAAAGTAAGCTTCAAGACAAGGGCGTAACTGATATGTGGAGCTTGTTCAAGGAGCAACTATTGAGTGTCCTTGATAAGTATGTACCCGTCAGGCAGGGAGGAAAGGGTCGTGTGAGGGAGCCGTGGTTTAATAAGGAATTGGAATCCCTTGTTAAATGGAAGAGGGCGGCCTATGTAAAGATGAGGCGTGAAGGTTCAATTGGGGCGATTGAGAGTTATACGGTAGCCAGGAAGGACCTGAAGAGAGAGCTAAGAGCAGCAAGGAGGGGACATGAAAGGGCCTTAGTTGGTAGGATTAGGGAAAACCCTAAGGCTTTCTATAGGTATGTCAGGAATAAAAGAATGACTAGGGTAGGAATAGGTCCAGTCAAGGATAGTAGTGGGAAGTTGCGTGTGGAGGCTGAAGAGATTGGGGAGACATTGAATGAATACTTTTCGTCAGTATTCAATCAGGAACAGGACATTGTTGTCAATGTGAGTACTGAGTCACAATTAAGTAGAATGGATGGCTTTGAGGTATGTAGAGAAGAGGTGTTGGAAATTCTGGAAAGGGTGAAAATAGATAAGTCCCCTGGGCCTGATGGCATTTATCCTAGGATTCTCCGGGAAGCAAGGGAGGAGATTGCAGAGCCATTGGCCTTGATTTTTATGTCCTCGTTGTCTACAGGAGTAGTGCCAGAAGATTGGAGGCTAGCAAATGTGGTTCCCTTGTTCAAGAAGGGGAGTAGGGATAACCCTAGTAACTATTGGCTGGTGAGTCTCACTTCTGTTGTGGGCAAAATCTTAGAGAGAATTCTTCGGGATAGGATTTATGAACATCTGGATAGGAATAATGTGATCAAGGATAGTCAGCATGGTTTTGTGAAGGGCAGGTCGTGCCTCACAAACCTTATTGAATTCTTTGAGAAGGTGACTAAGGAGGTGAACGAGGGGAAAGCGGTAGATGTGGTGTATATGGATTTTAGTAAGGCGTTTGATAAGGTTCCTCATGGTGGACTACTGCAAAAAACACGGAGGTATGGCATTGAGGGTGAGTTGGAGGTTTGGATTAGGAGTTGGCTGGCTGGAAGAAGACAGAGGGTAGTAGTTGATGGCAAAGGTTCATCTTGGAGTGCCGTCACTAGCGGTGTTCCGCAAG